>NW_021167887.1:0-264866 GCF_004154835.1 Alternaria arborescens
CAAGCGTGGGTTCTTAGGTATCGTTGCCCACTACGTTGACAAGCAAGGCGATATTGTAGACTTACCTATCGCGCTGCCGCAGTTGACAGGCGCCCACAGTAGACATAGGATGGCAAAGGTTGTTATCCAAACGTTGAAAGAGTTCGGTATAAACGCTCAACGTATTGGCTACTTCGTACTCGACAACGCAAGCAATAACGACACCGCGATAGACGCAATTGCGCTAACAATAGGCTTCAACCCACGCCATCGCCGCCTCCGTTGTAGTCCTCATACAATTAACCTTGTCGGCCAGATGCTCCTCTGGGGAGAAAACAGTGCCTCGTACAACAACAATACCGCTAAGATTACTGCTGAAAGCGAGTATATGAGCGAGTGGAGGCGCGATGGGCCCTTAGGCGTACTCCTAGGTATCGTCAACTACATTAAAACACCACAGCAATACGCTCTTTTTGCTGACTTTCAGCGCCTTGCCTATCGCGAGCTACTAGCTGACGCACCTCCCGATAAACGCAAGATCCTTGAGCCCGTCAAGCCTATTATTACACGCTGGAACTCCTTCTACTCGTGCTTTAAGCGCGCTGTACAGCTTCAACCAGCGATTAACGCGTACGCCAGCCACCATATAAAGCGTATACGGGACGAGGATACCTACGCTGAGTCGCGGCGCAACAAACTGCCTCACGCGCCACACTAGATGAGATCGGACGGCCTTACAACGCACGATTGGGCGGTAGTTACGGAGTATATAGACGCTTTAAAGCCGCTGAAAGCTGCTACAAAGCGCCTTAAGGGGCGCGGCAACAGCGGGAGGTTTAGCTGTATCGCTAAAGTCATCCTAGTATTCGAGTATATACTCAACTACTACGAATCGCGCGTACTAGCTTACGAGGCCGTTGAGTATAACGCCCACGACGAGGCGCCCGAGGACCACCTTGCGATTAACATGCGCGCAGCGTGGGCGAAAGCCAGCGAGTATTACTCTAAATTAGACCTATCGCCCGCCTACTACGCAGCTACGATACTCCACCCGTATTACCGATCGTATTGCGACAAATCCTAGGGTACTAAGAAACCTAGCTAGCTTAAGTCTAACAACCTCAGTTTCCGCGGCTTGTGGGCTTAATACAATACTAGTCAACCAGCTGTACGACGCCTAAAGGTACTATCGAACGATATAGACGACGCAATCGACAGCATTATTGATCCTACAACTGCCAGCAACAGCGACAAGGCAGCTGACGACGAGTATACCCAGTGGAAGCTGTGCGAGCGGCGGGTGGAGAAGGGCAGCGAGTACGCCAACAACCCAATAAAATACTAGTTATTAATGCAGGATCGCTATCCTCAACTCAGCAAGCTTGCGCTTGACGTACTGTCTATCCCAGCGTCGAGCCGCGAGTGTGAGCGTATGTTCAGCGAGTTAGGTGATCTCCTAGAGCCTCGCCGACGAGGTATACAACCACGACTTCTAGCGGCAATACAGTGCGTACGACGGTGGCGTACAGCTGGTCTAGGCGACGATAAACTCAACAACAGAAACTCTATAACTAACGATGAGATAGAGGCGTTGTACGGCGTAAGCGCGTGGGACGTTGGAGACAGCAGCAATACTAACAGCGATTCGGAAACTCAACTCTAAAAAAAGTCACGATATAGCCAATACCACCTATTTGTATAGCCTCAAAAACGCTTTGACCATCAAGCCAATCAAGCCAAACAATCAAGCTGGCTTGTTTTAACCCACCAAGCCAATCAAGCTAAGCTGAAGTAGAGGCACCCAACAATCAAGCCAAGCTGGGGTACCCAGCTTGCTTGGCTTGATTGTTGACAAGTCTGCTTTTTACAATGTGAAGGAATCGGCGTATGCGAGCTCACTCATGAAAGCTTGGTCTCGGAATTTGAAAGTTGTTAGAGCATATGAGGCCAGGTATGAAGAGTATCTGTAGTCATATTCTGGCGATGGCTGAATACAGAGTGTGTAATGGAAAGTTAACAACAACTCAAAACGACAAGTTCCACACTCCATGAACGATCTCGACAACACACGGAGCAGTCGACGGAGTGTTTCGAGATAATTTTCAAAAAATGAGTGAGCGGCAGAAAGCTCTTTCGATAGCCGTCTGAATGTTTAGGGGGTGTTCAACTCGCAAACTCGTTCCAAGCTTCCATTAGCTTCTGTGTATGATTGAAAGCGTAGTTCGCAGCTTCTTGTTCAGTGGAGGACATAGGCCAGAATTTTCATGTTTTGAACTCAATTGAAGTGCTTCAGAAACATCCCGGCAACGAGAAGCTGTTTTTGATTCTCCCTTCTGCAGATCGGAAACATGAGGTGGGTTTTATCATTTCCAGAAAGTCCGAAAGGAGGAAGAACATGGCAATTTGGTAGGAGATATCTTTGCAAAATAGTAGACGCAGGTGGATGATGAAGAGGAACAGAGGAAGCTTGTTGCTGGATTTTTATATCATAGAAACGACGCTAGCGGTCAAGAACATATGCAGCGATAGATCAAAGGCCACTTGGACAGCACATAGTGCAAAGACCGCGTACCTTTTTTGACCGTCTCCTCAAATCATCGCCCACTTCATCGCCTGTTTTGGACAATCGAACGGCCGCTGGGTTCTCTTTCGTGAAAGATTTGTCTCCATAGAAAGATATTCTAGATGTGGTCGGACCGACACAGGACTCATGAACAGAACCTGGCTTCGTTTTGGCTGACTGGAAAGCGTATTGATAACCGAAACTTCCGAAAGACGAGGAAGAGCATGTTACTTTGCCGTCGCAATTTTGGAAAGAATAATTGTAAACTAAATGGTGTGGAGCAAGAAGATGGAGTATTCAGCTGGGTTTTATAACGCGTATCAACAGCAATAAGAGTCATGAAAAAAAGCGAGAATAACTTCTGGTGAAGCTGTCAGAATTTATGCTCACATCATTGCAAGAAGAGTTCGACATGGGTAGAGGCTGTCATCATTTGGATCCTTTTTTTTTCAACGCATTATGTCGCACTGTATCTGAGTTTTTGCGTATACTCGGAAGGGTCACAAAGATCATGAGCGTGTACCATCGGCTTTTTGGATGTTTCATGGGAGCAATATAGGCTTCCAGAAACCTGTGCCATTTTATCCATGCTTAATATCTTGTTGAGTTAATTGGAAAGCGGAAACACATGTAACAAGTGTCTCAACGTCTTACACAAATGTTGTAATACTGAAGTGTAAAGAAAGCATTTCCCCAGCTTGCGAAAACTGAGTGTTGAGAAAACACCACGCTAGATAGATGCCGGTGGTATGGTTGGTCATTGTATTGGCTCCAATTTCCCAACACGGGTATCATACTCGTACTGTCCCATTCACGTTCGTGTCGACAGTAAGCGTATAAGCAATGTCCCTAAAATGCTCCCATAGCGGAGTCCCTACCTTAGCTTTCCTTGGTGTCAGCACAACCTACTACGAAATCGTAGACCTTACCACAATCATCATCTACTCGACTAGTCTCAACCCCTAGTCACCTTTCCCAACCCCTCCCCATACAGATGCCGCTCCATACTCTCAGATCTCGGACCTTAATGCCAAACCGTCTCATCACAAAGTTTCATCCATCAAGGACTTATCACACTCATCTCCGAACCAAGTCACCAACCAGAGTCCACGGCATACCCCTCACAAAAGCCCGTCGCCTCATCCCTTCCACCGTGCGACTCCACACCTAGTGATCCATGTCTCGTACTACCACATTACCATAAAGCCGCCTCCATGGACGCTCGCACATACTGCCGGACATGGGAAAAGTGGCACGGGATCGCTCGTGTAACCATCCGTTAGGATCGCTGGGAATGCGATGTGGGAAAAGGCGCTTACACTGGCTGATGTACCAATGGTGATGAAACATGCGTCTTGTGCATATATGCGAAGGTGGAGGCAATGCAATGTGTGTCGTCACGTCGCTTTTGCTTTTGGGGAGGCGTTGTGAAAATTTGTGGAGGGTGGTGTCAAGTATATTGCTTTGTAGGACGAGATTACTGGAGATGATCAGCTGCTAGGCGGCTCGAAGCGCTCCGAGTGGTGATGTAGTTGATGATGTATATGTGGCCCGGTTAATCGGACGCATGATATCTTCTGCACGCTGTGGTTATGTAGTTTACAAGCCTGCGAGATCTTGTTATAGGTTTGTAGTGACACCGAGGCGCTCGCATATTGCCTTTAAACCAGGTGTATACCTTTGAAGAATCGATGGGTGAGCTACACGCATCATGAATTTTGCCAACTGCCCAAGTTTCACGGATTCGGATCTTCAACATGCACAACATTTAGCTCCTCCATCTTAACGCCATGGAACATCCTGACCTGCAGGGGTTAGCTCTCGATACTAACAGGACCATCTCCACAGTCACCACATACATTGATTCCCAACAAATCCGGTGGCGCATCCCCAAACTCGCCCATCCGTGGATCAAACCAGACCGCACTCCCACAACTGCCACAAAACCTATGCAAATTCCTATTCCCGCCAAAAGAATAGTTCCTCAATACCTCCTTGCCGCTCTTTACCTGTAGCTGCGATCGCTCAGGATACACGAGCAAGTAGCCGTTGCGCGTGCAGATGCTGCAGTTGCACGATACGACCTTCCATTCAGCGAGTGGCGGCGAGAGCAGAACTGAGTACTGTACAATACCGCAATGGCAACTCGCTGGGTAAGTCTGGCAATTCTGCGGGTCGAAGACGGGTAAGGGAGGTTTGGTAGGTGCGGGATCGGTCATGGTTGGGAGCGTTGGAAGTGATGGTGGTGCAAAAGGTGGGGTTGACGCAGTAGTAGAGTAGCTATAGGTAAGTTGGCTCTGAGAGTGTGAGGCGAGTGCTACATATACTTTGTTTGCTATAGGCACGATACGGGGGCCAGAAGCGGGTTTTCATCGTTGCTAGACGGGAGCTATACAAGAGAAGGGAGGTGGTTAGCAGGAAGAAGTCTCCGGTTCCGAGTCACGGCGAGTATATGTCCCCGAGACCGTTGGTGTCGTGAGGTATACGGGAGATATCGTTAGATGTAAAAAGATGTATTGTCGAGGGCAGCCTTATGTTGTGGTATGGTGATGTTGTAAGCCGCGTTGTTGTCTGATAGCTTCTGGGGTGAACAGCGCGGTACATGTAAAGCGGGAAGAAAACATGTCGATTATTTCATGACATGCTCCACTAGCATGGGGTCATTTTCTGAAGGCCATGCGAAGTTCCTACAACACGAAAATTGCCATCTAAAGAAGGACATGTATACCTTCAGGCACATGGTGTTTAGCACGCTTGAACGTAGTGTTGGCGGTGTCATATGGAGTGAGTAGACAGCGAACGTATGCATTAGGGCCAAGGTGTAGAGCTTTGGGTAGTGTCGGTTGATCAAAACATCATTGGGCTTGAAAATGAACGCGTCCCAAGGGTATAGAGATGGAGTTGACAAAACGATGCAGAACACGCAATCGAGGTGCCCGCTAATGCCAAGCCACTACTATGCAGCCTCGGTGAAGACATCCCTGCCCTCAATTCGCGTCATCTTCATGATCCAAGTCCACCAAATCTCAAGCTCTCCAATTGCTGCGCCTGGGTCAGCAGCGAATCGCGAGCATGTCTCAAGCGCGCCTTCTCTATAGTCGCACCTTCTTCAACACATCCTACCTAACCTTGCGCCAAAACTTCTTCTCCACCAGCTACCATGCGCACCACTCCGTTCCCCTCCCCCTCCAGTCCCGAATCCGTTGGTCCTACCTCTGGTACGCCAGCATCCTCGCCCTGGGAATAACAACAGGCCTCGGTGCCCGCCACTTTGCCGCGCCCCTCGGCCTCCCTGAACCCGGTTCCCGAGAAGACGAGCTCATCCTCGACTCCCTCCGCCGCGACATCGATGCCATAGAAGTAGTGCAATCCCTACGTTCCCAGTCGTACAACCTCCATACCGACACAGCCTTGCGATCGGGGCCAGGCTTGACGTCGTCGCCGCCAGGTTCGAGTCGCAAGATATCGGCGTATAAAGGGTGGCTGGAACTAGATTTGGGTTTCGGGAGGGAGAATGGGGGCAAGGAGGGGATATTGGGGGTCATGAGTGGGACGAGGGGATTGGGCGTACAGAGGGCGTTTTGGAATGCTGAGACGAGGGAGATGGTGGCTGTGGTTTGGATAGGGGGCGGATTGGCTGGGTGGCCGGGTGTTGCGCATGGAGGGGCTATTGCGACCGTCATGGAGGAGGTTATGGCGAGGATGGTCAGGGGACCTGAAGGGGCTATCGGTAAGTATACGACTTTCAACGACTACAATCATACAGAACAAAGCCGTGCTAATGCAGGAGACAGAACCAGTCCATCGTCCAGACTCCATCAGTGTAACCTACGCGAAACCGACCTACAGCCTTGATTTCTACATACTCCGCGCGAGCTTCTCGAAACCTGATCTCCCGCAGTCTGAACCGCCGCCGGAACCTGAAGCGGAGCCTACGAAGAGCTGGCTGGGCTGGTTGTCGCCTCAAAAGGATCTTACGAAGAAGACTGAGGCTTCAAGATCAAAACAGGAGATCGTTGCGACACTGGAAAGTGTGGGTGGAGATCTGTGTGTCAAGGCGAAGGGCACATTCAATGGGGGTAGTCCGTCGATAGCATAGATGGAAGGCATACATGAGAAGCCGCGTCAATGTCGAGATGCCCAATAGCAAAAGAGTCAGGTGAAAGTGGATGCCACAATGCGGTGGACTCTTGTTCGTACGTTCGACGACCCGAGGACGTTGGACTCTTCAGCAAACTACCGGCACCTTTCCACACTGGCCAAATCGGAATCTGTATTTGAGCCTTACAGCCGCGTCAGATATGTGGAAGATCCTCGTTTTACGGGAATTCGGATCCGATAATGCTTTCGAATGAGAGAACTCGCAAGTACAAGGCATATGCTCGGGTCCAACAAGCCTCATCCAGTAAGCGCATGGATATTTACTCCGTCGCTTTGCTCCGGTTCCGCTCGAATGCCAATGACCGCTTAGTTAGTATCTTGTCGTCGCAAGGGGACGTCCGGACTAAACGCGGACGAGCTATTGGGACACATGGACAAGCAAACAACCAAGTATGGGGTACCTGATCATCAAAAACGTACTCCCAGCCTGGGAAAGCCATCCGACTGTAGCAACAAAGGTCGCAAAACAATAATTGCCATATCGAAGTCTAACAAATTGGCCCTCGTCCCAGCTCATACTTCACTTCTTTCCTACTATTCCCTTCTCGCCGCACAAACTCAGAAACATGCCCACCACCGTAGCAATCGCTGGCATAAGCAGCCGTCTTGCTCTTCTCGTCACAAAGGCACTGCTGAAACGACCAGACGTCTACATCCGTGGCTCCTGCCGCAATATCAACAAACTTCCCGACGAGCTCAAAGCCTCTCCCCGTATAGTCCTAATTCAAAGCGGACCCTACGACAAAGAGAATCTTCGTGCTTTGATAGGCGGCAGCGACGTGGTAATGTGTGCCTACTTCGCCGACGACGAGACCATGCTCTCCGCACAAAGACTGTTGGTTGATCTATGTGCAGAAGAAGGTATCACCCGGTACATAGCCAGTGACTACACAGGCGATTATCGGAATCTGGACTGGGGCGAATTAGCGATTAAAGAGCCAATGAAGCATATCGCTGCGTACGTCGAAAAGAAGGAGGGTGTGGCGGGGATACATATCCTCGTTGGCCTTTTCATGGAGACGTTTCTCGACTACTTCGGCGTGGTGGACAAAGAGGGGAAGAAGATGAGTTACTGGGGCAGCGGAGACGAGAAGTGGGACCTTACGAGTTATGAGACGGCGGCAGAGTATATCGCTGCTGTGGCTCTTGATCCCGCCGCTACGGGGTTCTTCAAATGTTGGAAACACCAAGTCACCCATCTTGCAACGCTCACTTTGCTGACAAAGGAAATATAGTCCGAGGCGAGCGTAAAAGCGCCCGTGAATTAGCCGCCGACGTCGAATCCGTACATGGCATCAACCTCACAATGGAATCACGCGGGCCCTTGACTGATTTGGAGGCAACGTTGGATGGCAAGGGCAATACGGAGAATACACTCTAGTAAGTATTCTGTCCTTCATTCCTCTTCCTTCAAACAATGGCAGCGGTCTGATGAACATTTAGTGCTGGTGTATACTTTATACTGAGCGGGAAGTTTGGGTTGGGAGAAGATGTGGATAATGGAAAGTATCCTGAGGTGACACCTGAGCGGTTTTCTGATTTTCTGCGGAGATACTCTAAATGACGTGGTTCTGATGTGAAAGACGCGTACTGGACTGGTTGGAGTCCGTGGTCATATGTCAGTCTAGTTGTCCACGACTGGACCGACTTGCGCCAAGTATGCAGAAAGGTACTCAGAGCTCCTTTCTATAATTCGTACAAATTATATTCGTAATTTTATACAGCGAACATATACTCAAATATAGCCGTGAAATACACAAACATTGTTTGTGACAGTTTCGTGGTACCGTAAGTGGACTGACTATAGCGCGACCTGCCCTTGTAGCCGACTTGGGATTCCGAATTCCGATGCTTCGGGATATTACCAACCAATCAAGTGCACCTGCTTTATAATTGTGCCATATGCCCCGGAATTTGCCGCGGATGACATATGCTTCGGCGAATTTAGTGACAAGCAGCAGTCTGTCCCTTGCCATCTATTCACAACACACACCACGCGGCTTACCTACTCTTCTCACAGCCCTCTTGGATCCTCGACACACCGCGACCATGTCACTGCCTCGAACCACGGCCGCCGTCGCGCGCTCCAGCTCGACACTCTTACGATTCGCCGCCCCGTCCTTCACCCCCCGCAGGTGCCCGCAATGCGCGCGGACGTTTGCCTCATCGATAGCGTACCGACAGTCAGCTAAGCGGCAGATGCAGACAGCGACTGCGTATCAACCCTATTCGCTACACCCCCAGCCGCCGCCACCGAGAAATGCTGGTGTACCTGACACATCAATAGCGGGTGGAGCAGCCGAGGCAAACAAGGCGAAAACCCCACAACTACCTCCGCAAGAGCACGTCGCAGCGACGCCATCCGAGCAACCGAATGTGAGCATACCCGAGGGCGAGGCACAGAAGTCGCAGCAAGCGCCGGGTTCCAGCAAGCCTTTGCGGCCGCGCCGCTACAACTTCGGTCCACGGAAAGCGACTATCAAGCTATCGGCCTCGGCGGTGTCGCACCTCCGCGAACTTCTCGAGTTACCGGAGCCAAAGCTCATCCGGATAGGCACAAAGGCAAAGGGCTGCTCAGGACTGGCGTATCACCTCGAGTATGTGGACAAGCCAAGCCCGCTGGATGAGCAGGTGGAGCAGGATGGCGTCAAGGTTTTGATCGACAACAAGGCGCTGCTGAACATTATTGGCAGTGAGATGGACTGGTTGGAGGACAAGCTGAACGAGCGATTCATCTTCAAGAACCCCAACATCAGTACGTCTTACTCTAGCATAATACGAGGAACAGAAGCTGACAAATTCTAGCTGAACAATGTGGTTGCGGCGAGTCCTTCAGCGTATCATGATACCCTTACGATTCCATCACTATGCATTAGAGGAGCATTACCGGCGTTGCATCTTGGGCGTTACATATACACATGGCATAATTGGATTATCATCATCATCACAGAGTGTGGTGCGCTTGCTACCTCGTTCTCGACACGATATTTTACATCCTCCCTGGCTCATAATCAAAGACCTTGACGCCATTCGCCACTCCTCCAGCGAACTTGACGAATTCTTGGTGCGCGGGATCTTTGTACACGTAGTAGTCGCGGTCCTCTTCATTGTCAAACTCGACTACGAAACCATGGGTCGAATTGCCCTGTGCATGTCAGCAGCTGCAAGGAGGATTTATGGGAACTGCCTTTACGCTGTGACCTTCAGGGCTATTGTTCTTGCCACCAGAGAAGGACTTGATGTATGGCTTCTGAGATGTTGGGTGAATGCACTGGTCTTTGAGGCCCAGCATACGATTGCACGCCTATGAAGTGTTAGTACATGTATGATGTATGTTTAGATGAATACAAGAGGTACTTCTGAAATCTGGTCTGGGGAAGCTGTGGGCTTCCACTCGAAAAGTACAATGTGAATGATTGTCATCTTGGGAGTTATTCAGTTGCTTCGATTGAGAAAGAATGCTGTACGTAGTGACGCGGTGCATGTGTAAAGAGGGGCACTCGACTTGGTGGGCTATACTTCGGATATAATGACCTCAGCGCTGTTAAGCTCCGGGGAGCTGCCGCGTCGATTGCGCGAACAGCACGACCCGAGCGAAACGATCCCCGCCTGAAATGCTCAACGACCACAGGATTGCGATTAATGATGCCACGACCTTTATGAAATAACTCGGAACCATATTCACATTCAATCTCTCTCTCGTCTATGCCCCACCCCTCGAACCCGCCGCAGTCTTGTACATCTAACACCATGGTGAACGCGACAGCTCTCCCCGAGCAACTCATATACTTGATTATACGCTTCACAGCGTCCGTACCCGACCTCCCTCTCTCAATCCACACACCTCGTACAATCGCAACTCTCAGCCTCAAACAGCTTATACGGCAACACCTCCCGTCCGAACATGCCTCAGCGCGCCTGCGTCTGATCTACGCAGGCAAGGTCCTCGCGGACACGGATCCACTGTCTAAATCGCTGCGCCTCGCGCCGCCACTCGCGCCGCCTCCAAGGAACGCGAAGAACAGCAGCGGGGACGGAGGAGGGGAGGGAAGTGGTAGGGCCAAAGGGAAAGAGCCGTTGAGGGAGACACCAGCTGTAGAGTATGGAACCACGACGGAAATCCCGCAAGATGCAAAAAAGTACTACATACACTGTTCTCTCGGCGATGCGTTATCCGCGTCTGAACTCGCTAGCGAAGCTACACTCGCTCAGAGTACTGACATGGCGTTGAAGTCGCAGCACGCAACCTCATCTACTACCCCTTCTCAGCGACGCACAAGTAGTAGTAGTGGTAGTAGTGCAACAATAGACCACAATGCCCGGCGACGTAGCTCCACTGCTACCGCAAATACAGCGAATACCGTCCCCGCGGCACAAGGCTTCGACAGACTACTCTCCTCGGGCTTCACGCGCGACGAAGTAGCTTCGCTCCGCGCCACTTTTACTCAAAACCTGTCCTTCACACATACCCCCGACACCATGCCCACGCCCGCGCAAATCCGCGTCTTGGAAGATCGCTGGTTGGACTCGTCCGCCAACGACCCTTCTGCTTCCCTTGCCAATCCTTCGGCAACTGGAGGAGCAGGTGCTGGTGGAGAAACTGGCTGGGGCGCGGGCTTCGCGGTGGAAGAAGGTGGGCTGGACGATATGCTGTATGGTTATTTGACGGGCTTTTTCTTCCCGCTGGGTAGTCTGGTGTGGGGATTTAGAGAAGAGGGGGTTTGGACGCGCAGGAGGCAGGTTGCTGTCGTCATGGGCGTTTTACTGAATTGTGTTTTTGGTTTCATGAGATGGGGTGGGTAGGTCTCTGGATGCACGAGTCGACGCGTACATGGAAAGGAAGAAGAGTATCAGGAGGATGTGGTGTATGCACCAAGGGGGAGGCCTGATCACTGGGGTGATTCATGCTTATTGCTTAGGGTATACCCTGGAAGGCATTGATTCAGTGTCATCGTCATCATCATTGTCGTCATATACATGGCTGGTCCAAGTCCGGAACGCCTCTACCACAATCGCGCTCAACGCATCATACCCAACAATTCCTCTCTCGGTCACCAGTCAACGCCTACTATCTACATCATTTCCCATGCTATCCTATCCTTCAAGCTCTCCCCACTCTACAACTCGATCGTCTCCTTCTTAGGAGCACCCATGTAGCTCAACGGCCCCTTCTTAACCATCAAAGTCATGACCTCGTAAAGTGTATCCGCAGCAGCCATGGTAGTAAGCTCAGCATTGGTATCGTAAGCAGGAGCCACCTCGACGATATCAGCTGCAATGAGGTTGATACCCTCCAAGCCACGGATGATAGTGCGGAGTTCTCGCGTTGTCCAACCACCCGTCTCGGGCGTGCCAGTTGCAGGAGCGACTGTTGAAGCAAAGCGTCAGTATGTTTGTCGCAAATCGAGAAAACCAAGCCATGTCCCACCTCTCAAGCCCCCATCATCATAATCACAGCCACCATCAAGGCCAAACCAACCAACAGATTAAACTTACAAGCAGGATCAAGAGTATCAATGTCGATACTCAGATACACGGGCTTCTCGGTGCCTACCCTGTCCTTGATCTTCTTGACAATGCCATCGATGCCAATCTTGTCGATTTCGCGTGCCTCGACAATCTCAAAGCCGCAGTAGCCGTCGTTTTCGTAGTCGGAAGGGCCCGACAGCGTGGTCCGGATGCCGGCGTGGATGTTGGTGTCGTTGGCGAGCAGGCCTTCTTGTGCGGCGTGGAAGAAGTAGGTGCCGTGGTTTATGCTGGCTTGTTCCGAGGGGGCGCCGCCAAAGACTTTGGGACGCCATGTGTCGCTTGCAGGTATTAGATTATTGTGCTGTTGTTGTTGTTGTTGTTGTTGAAGGGGTGTGTGGAAGGGAGTGAAAGAAAGGATAAGGTGAATTGAAGCTTACAGATGGCTGTCAAAGTGGATGACGGTGATGGGACCGTATTCACGGTTGATGGAACGGAGGAGAGGGAGTGTGATGGTATGGTCGCCTCCGAGGGTGATTAAACGAGGAAGTGTGGTACCCTTCTTTGAGGGACCGGGCTTGTCGGCATGGGTATATGGTTCTCGGCTCAACAGCAAGTTGTGACCTTGTTCAATCTGCTGAAGCGCATATCCGTTGTCGTACCTGCATACACATGACCAAATCAGCATCTTGCTCGCTCCACGCATTCTGACCCGACAAGGGGCCCACGAGAGGTGGGAAAGCAACTTACGAAGTCACAGGAATGTCACCACAGTCAATGACCTTGGCCCAGGAATTAAATGGGTTCGCCTCGAGTGGGACGTTGTAGCCACCACTAAATCCAATTCTGCGTGAGCCTTTGATTCACCCCAAAGAAGTAAGCACATGATTGCTTGCAAGGAAACATACTAGAGATTGAGGCGGCGAGAACCTTGTCTGATACCGCTGGGTCCAAAGCGAGCACCTGGGCGGTACGATGTGCCAGTGTCAAAAGGCGCACCGATGAATGCAATGTCAAACTTTGTGTTGCTAGACAGACACGGGTGGTAGGGGAGACGACCGAATGTAGAAATGCCAGAGAAGATGGAGTCGGCCTGAGGTGAGGTCAGTTAACTGCTTGGGCGCGTCGTCCCTCGAGTTGGAAGCGCATACTTGAGTTCCACCGTCACCGGGAAGCGTGTTGTACCACAATCCCTCGTGTGGCCCAGCCAATGGTTCTTGGTCGTGGCCGTGGTCGCCGTGCGCAGCTACAGTAGCCGCAAAGCTCGCAACAATCGCGGGAGTGAACCTCATATTGCCGTTGTTTTTCAAGGTGTGGATGCGGCAGAAGATGGAAGGGGGAGGGAGAGATGTAGAAACAGATCTGGAAAACTGCGGAGAGCTCGCAGTATATAGCTCGAGATTATGGTCGTCTTCTCTATCAGTTGCACCTTGACCAGCTCACGTTAGGTAAACTGCTTTTAGGTAAATAGCTGTTAGGTAAACAACTTTTTTGGAGCTACCCCTGCTCCATGATGATGTCGTCTGCAGGCATAGCACCGTTGTGCCTCCAATCGGTTAGTAGCTTCTTGGGGAAGCTTCAGGCCTCGAGGTTGGGTTGATGTGTGGTGTAATTCCGGAGCTATGTTGTCTCAGTGCAGAGCTGGAAGGGTATAGAGATGAGCTTCCAACGAAGATGGACCAGATTCTCTTCAGCATACCGCGTCTAGCTTTTTGTGCAGACTTTGAGAACACCGTGATGGTCACATCAACTTTCCTACCTCCCCCTTGTTCAATACATCCGAGCGACCTCATTCTACATTCCCGAGGAGTACATGCACTGGCCGTTGCTGATCGATGTGGATACTCAACCCCGCCATGTACAATGACGAGGATCCCAGATCCATGATTAGAAAAAAGCCGGGGAAATCAGCCAGTAAGCTTCCCCATAGACGATATGTAAGAACAGTATTCAGCGACTCCGATCTCTTGGTATCGCGTCTTATCTCAAGCGAGTCAAGACCTGTATGATCCTACGCTACTAATGCATGCAAGTGCGTCTCCGATGCGTTCGTTACGTAGTCTGCAGCTTTACATGTTCTACGTAAAGGTCTTTCGTAGCTGTTATACAGTGCCTGGATTGGCTCGATAAGAATTGAGGTGATCCGGATGCATCCCAAGTACGATCTCCGTGGCAGGTTGGGCGGTCAATTGACGAAGCCTGTCTTTAGTACATGCAGCAAGGCCGGATACCTGATCCGCCCCAAAGCCACGAAAGCCCCTAGATATTTTATTGAGAGGCAAACTCGCCGTGGGGTACGCAGCAACTGGGTAGCCGTGCGGAGGTGGTGAGGCGATGAGAAGTGAGGTTCAGACACGGAGACCAGGATTCAGATACCGGCCGCGCTAGCACCGTTCGCTTAACGTATCGAGTAATATTTGGCACTTCTTGCATTAGTCGTACCGGACAGCTATCTATCTCTATTCCGTGCGCAATGTCTAAGAAGCGTTGCTAATACATCCGACGCGACCAACCTCAGCCGCTGAAACCTGAGGCGACTACCTATGTACCGGCGCAGCTTCCTCTGGAGCAACGCCCAGCTCTGCCCTATCATCTGAATCCATCCTTTCGAAAGCTTTCTTGACCTGGTAATCCCAGTTACTCCAAGCAACAATCGCCCATTCTGCAAATCCGACAAGGTACAACGCGATGCACTGACCGACCCACAAGCCGCCGAGGCCCCAGCCGTGGAAGGCAAGCCAGATACCCAATGGCAAAGCCCCGCAGTAGTAGCTGACAATGTTTACCGTCGCTCCAATATGTTGCCTACCCATGCCTCTGAGAGCTCCGCCGCAACTGCCATTAAGTCCATCCGCGATTTGAAAGAGCGCGACGTAGGGCATTACTTTTGCAGTGAGCTTGATGACTTCCACGTCGTCGTTGAAGATCTTGGCATAGAAGTCTTTGACTCCCATAAGAACAGCCAGCACAAGCGCACCGAGTAACATGCTGAGCACAGCAGCTGTGTTGGCAGCTCTAGCTGCGCCTTTGGCGTTCCTTGCGCCGAGAAGGTTTCCGACACGCGACGAGGTGGCCACGCCAACTCCGAAGGGAATGGTGTTCATGACTTGATCTGTAGTCATGATAACACTCTGCGCAGCCAGTGGTATAGTGCCGAGCTTTCCTGCTACAAGCGCAACAATCTCAAATGCCCACCATTCTGTACCGACGTGTATCACGCCTAGGAGAGCAAGTCGGGAGAAAGTCCAAAGGTTCTGCAGGCACTTGCGATCCCAGCCTCCCCAGCACTGCCACCCGTCAACGAAGCGCGCATATGCAAGCAGCAAAAGGAAGGATGCCCAGTATGCAATGCCGGTTGCGAGTGGAGCGCCGAGCAGTCCCATCTTGAAGGTGTATACGAAGAGGTAATTTAAACCGGCGCTGAGGGGAGACGTAATGAGGAGGACATATGTTCCAGGTCTCATGATTTCTGAGTATGTCAGCTTGAGAGCACAGCCAGCGTAGGTGACATGGACTTACCCTGCGCCTGCATATATTTCTTCAGCGCTTCAAAATATATGTAGCCAATACCGCCCGGAGCGAGCACGGAAAGGAATCTCGCCGAGTCTCGAGCGATGTAGTCTTCTTGACTGAGGGCTTTGAAGAGTGGCTCGGAGCAGAACCACACGACAGCGATCGGTATGTAGAAGAGCAGGAGCATGACGTACGCCCGTTGGAGAATAATACCTAGGTCATGCGGGTTCTTGCTGCCCGTGAAGCTGGCGGACGCTAGTGTATCGATCGCGGTCGTGCCACCAAGAGCGACGAGCCAACCAGTCGCCATGGCAAACATGTACGAGAAGGCAGCGGTAGCCAATGCCTCTGGTGAGAGGCGGCCGACAATGAGGACAGATACTGTTTGCAGCGAGTTTTGCAGCGCGTATGCTACGACCACTGGCAGTGATCCTTTGAGCAGGATCCAAAACTCTTGGAGGACGAGTTGGGTCTTGGATGCCTGTCCATCCTCGAGTTCGTACGTTTCGCCCGTAGTCCATTCTTCATGCCGCGAATCCGGAAGAAGTGATGTTCGTTCGTCGGGCGTGGCATCGTCCTGCGTCGACCTTTTGAAAAAGTCTGGTAGCCATGACCGGTACTTGTTTGCTTCGTAGCCCATGACGAGAGTCGAGTGGATCAATTGAAGATGTTGTGAAAAGTGAAGAGGACTTCCAGACAATAACGAGTGATATGTATGCTTCGAATCCCTATAATCTGGCTCCTGATACCCACACGATGCGAAAGGCAAGAGAACAGCAAACCCTACATCATACCTCCGGCCGCAAGCCTCGAATCCTCAGATAAACCGAATATGACAACACTTCTGACAATACACAGACCTCCAAACCGGTGTAACTGCGGGCTTATCTAACCTACCATGGCCTGCCATGAGCTTTGAGACCTGCAGCCGCCACTCATTCTTGCTGTCGCATGTAGCCTTTGGGCCTAGTTGGATTGCAGAAAGATCGGGCGTATGTATCTGTGAGTAGGACAGTGCGCACTGCAGTACAGTAGTCTTATCGAGTTGCATTGCGCGCCGTTTTGACTAAGGCTCTTCGGTAAAAACGTTTTTACGTGAGGCGAGGACGTCTTCGGTTCACCAATTGGGATAAGTGCACTCAGTGGAGCTGGGAACAACGTTGATACCGAGCTCTCTTGGGCACGGCTGGTGGAAGTGCCGGATGACGCCGATGCTTTCCCCGCAGGAATACGTGCTGGACGATGAAAAACGCCGGATATCTATTCTGAAGGTGTTAACCAATAGCAAATGGTTACCGGCAAGAGTACATAGGCTCGTCGCGAGAAGTTTTGCAGTGTCTAGGAGGATTTGGGTGAGGATTTGCTCGAGGTCTAGCGAATGTACCGTTTACGTAGCGTAGATCATGCAGCCTTATCTTCCTATTGGTCAGCTCTCACAAAAATGCCTCATGAATTCACCAATTATCTTGCGTATAAGGAAAAAAAGGGCATAAGAGACGATTGGTATCCTCGGCATGCAGATGGTAGTATCTATAAAATCACAGCGTGAAGTGACTTGCACAGTCCGCGTTAATCGAGACAAGAGCAATGCATCACGCCCAACGCTGAGCCAAGATCGATGTGACGAGGAGAGCAAAGCATTACTAAATCTGAAGGTTATAACGAAATAAAAGAAGCACACTGCACAGGCACAAGATTTGTAAATATAGTCGTCATTAAATTCGTGATTACATTAAACAAAATTCGTGTCCTTTCAACGCTCCATCTTCTCCAACCCTCACGATACCATCTAGCGCCAAACAGCCGCTGGCGTGGAAAACCAGCCCCAACCGAACCCAAACCCAAACCAAAACCAAAACCAAAACCAAAACGGGGGTATAAAACACAACTAAGAAACCGCAAGACAGCCTCCCACCACCACAGCAGCACGCCTACGGGTCACCAGCCAATGCAGCCGCAACCATGATATCAATCCCACTCGCATGCGTACTCGGATTCCCATTCTGACTGGACCCCTGCCACAAATCCACAATGACACCACCATCCACCCTCGGTTGACTCCTCGCCGCATTCGCATTCCGATAGAAGAACTCTTTAACCCCCTGCTGCGGCGCATTCTCATAAAGCGTCGATAAACCCCGTACATACGCGCCTTTGAATTGCGAGCTAACGGGGTCGAGAGGTCCTCCAACAGGTTCAGTGAGAATACCGCTTCCATCGCTGAGTTTGGTCGTCGAGGCCACGGCGAGCTTGTACGCTTCTTCAATGTAGTCGCCGTTGTTTTTCGCGCGCGCAAGTTCAGAGAGGCCGGCTAGGACGATACCTTGGTTGTATGTGAAGGTTATTCCCTTGGGTTTGCAAGTCGTGGGGTCGATGCCATCGTTGATTAGTTCGTCGCTGTTGATCATACCAGATTTCGTGAACCAATCCCATTCCATTGAAGCCCAGTTGGTGTAGTCTTCTTTTTGCTGGCCGTCGACACGGTTGGCGATGTGGGCGGCGACGGAGAAAAAGAGCTCATTGGAGATGGCGGCAATGTAGTCGCGGTCTTTTGACCACCAGAGACCGCCGTTGCAGGGCGTGTTCCAGCCTGTGGTCATGTCTTCGAAGATGTCTTTGGCGGCATTGAGGTACTTGACGTCGCCCGTAAGATCGTACGAGGCGATCCAGCCCATTGCCCACCAGCCTTCGTCGTCGTAGAACTTGTTTCTCCATTGCGTTGCACCATGCTGGTTTGGGGATTTGGCGAAAGTGTTGGAGACGATCATGAGGGCGTACTCTTTGAAGGCAGCATCTTGGATACCAAATCGGGCGATGGCCTCAATAATGTTGCCGGACTGCCACCATAAGTCGTTCCTGGTTGAAGTCAGATATGCCGGTCGCGTGAAGTGGAAAGCTACTTACCATAAGCCAGTATCGTAGTTGTACCATTTTTCTTGCAGAAGTTTGATGGCAGTAAAGGCGTCGTCGGCAAAAGTATCGGCATGCGCAGATATAGAGTAGAGAAGAGGTACCAATAACGCTGCGAAGAACTTCATGGTGGATTAAGCAATAGCGATAATAAGAATTATTGGAATACTTTGAGTCTTGAAGAAAGATGATTGCCTTATGAGAAAGTAACCATGAGCGGAGACGACCCCGTCTCTGTTTTATGTTCCCAACAACCGCAGTGGCAGCAACGGTAGCGACCTCAGCCTCGAAACTTTAGGCAAATGTATCAAGGAAACAGACTGTATGTTGGCGTGTGAGAGCGATCCCAGTAGCGGCAGCGGCAGTGCCACAACGCCCAGAACCCCAAGAGAGTACTTTGTACAAGCAAAACTGTTCGCGGTACTGAACGTGCCTATGGCAATGTGTGTAGCATGAAGTCATCCCTGCTCTTACTACTCTCGAGCTATTGTTAGAAGCCTGTGGCACAGCCAGCGAGGCGGCCTTGGGATTGTCAGGCATGGAGACTCATGCGGGCGAGGGCCGTGGGCGAGTCAATACATGTGATAGACAACATGCCCATACACCAAACGGTGGGATTTGGTACTGTACAGCGGTAAATAAAATTAGGTTTGTCGGAGCCTGATCGACGTGGACCCTATCATGAAGCGACTATCGTTTAAGAGAAGCGCTAGAGCGGATCTGATCTGAAACACGGGGAAGATAGGATGGAAAACCATTTTGTACGGCAAATAAGGGAGATTGAAGGTTCATTGGGTGTTTATCTGTGATATTGCCTGTTTCGTCAGTTAGCTTGTGGCTTGTGAAGAGTTGCCCAGCCTCACAGACGCCTGCATGCAGGAGCATCGCGTGCGGCAGACGATCCTTTGGTCGAGACTTTGCGCGACGGCGAATGCACAACATATCGGCGATACTTTCGAGCACCGAGGAGTCTCGAGTAGATGCAACCCCAGCAAGACAGTCGTCGAACATTGTTGGTGCTGCTCATCAAACACGAGCTTCGGAGGTATGTTGACAGCTAGCACGACACACTCGGTGTTGGCAGTTTGGAGTGCCAGAGACGATCTTCGCCAGGCGCTATCGATATCTGTTGTGCCGCGTCGCAGGCATTGTCTGAGTTGTGCGCAGATTCATCCCCAAGGATGATCATAGTCGGCTTGCTGAGACGGCCGCATGTACCTCGCCGCACGGCAGCATGGGCAATGGCAAATTCTCCGATCTCAATTTGAGGCATCACCGGCGAACATGAACAGGCCAATCCTTCATCCTATTGCTACCGCTGTGGGACAGACTCGGTGTTGAGCGCGTGGTGGTTGGCAAGACTCGACTTTGCTGCTGACGCTGTGAGATTAGCCAAGGTCCACAGCAAACAACGCAGAGCTCAACCACGGATAACGGCCCGCTCGTGCAAAAGGACAGTCGATCATAATTGTGCGCAGCATGTGCACTTGTTCAATCCAGCGGCCAAAGGATGGGTCGTCACATTGACGATGTTGACGAGATGAAAAGTGGGTTCTTCGCGACAAATGTCAAACAAGTTTTCGCTCAGCGGCAAAAGGCCAGGAATAGTAACGACTCTCATGCGCTCCTGCCTGAGAATCATTTTCCATTTGTGTGGGTGCGAGCGGGATGATAGAGTAGAACCTGGACGCGTCGAGCTCTGTAAGACGTCTGTACGCGTCTGTCGGGCTGATGTGGCGTAGCAATGACGCTAGTCACGTGCTGCGTGACTTTTTCGTGCCACCAACATACGTCAGCGGGGTACTACCCCACTCAACCTTTCAACCGTTCGTGTACCCGACTTTGGCAAACAACGGCTTCTGCTCCGGATTATAGCTTGAGGCTAGAAGTAGGGTGGGGGATAGTCTATCAGGATCAAGAAGGTACTTGAGACTAACCTGACGCTACCAACTATCTCTTTACTACGCTACCAACTATTCACTTGAAAAAGCATTCGCAGCGGAGGGGGAACCGCGGTAACACATGCCCCTCGTTCCAACTTGTCCAGCACATCTTAGCCTTTAGTGGGGCAGTGATCCTCCTGCGGCAAACGATCTGGAACATGTATCCACCTTGAGCCGTGGCCGGATGACGCGAATGCCATGCAAAGGCGCCAGATTGCCATCAATCACACCGTGCGGAAGTAGTGATCTACCAATCGTGGCCGTCTGTGGCGCCTGCAAACTGGTATACATCCTGGCAGTTCTACCATGTGAAGGAACAAGTAACAAGGCCCACTAAGCACTGCGCTGCCCTCTCTCACCCACACCCTTTGCAGCTGCTCGTCTGGAGACATATGACGTACGACTCTCATGGCGCGTCACTGCCGCCTGGACGATGCACAAAGGTAGTATATAAGAGTGTCTCTGCTGTCTTGTCCTCGAACCTTCATCACACAATCAATTCTCAAACTCCATCAAACTACAACTACCACTTTCAAACCTCCAACCAACCAACCACCTACCAACAACCAACATGTCTGACTCCATGCGCAAGGGCCTCGGCGAGCAGGTCTCCGAGAAGGGTAAGCTCACTCTTCATCCAAACATGCAGTCCAGGACAACCGTCTAACAGCTATCACAGTTACCCCCGACTCCCAGAAGTCCACCACCCAGAAGGCCAGCGAGAGCCTCACCGGAGCTGGTGACCGCATTGCCGGCGCCGTCCAGCCTGGTACGATACCTCCCCCTTTCTCTTTCTCGCATCGAACACGTACTAACATAACCCACCAGAGGGCCAGAAGTCCGCCGGACAGAAGATCGGCGACGCGACCCGCTCCGGCGGCGACGACGCGTCCGCCCAGGGCCAGGGCGTCATGAAGCAAGCCCAGGACGCTCTCGGCAACGCTGGCCAGAGCATCTCCGACACCCTCTCCGGCGCCACTGGCCAGAAGAAGTAAAGCACTCTCTTCTTGTTTGCCTGGTAGCCACGATGCCTTCTTCCTCCTCTTTGTTGTATGGCATAAAGACCTGAGAATGGACCCACATGATACTGCGACGGATGGAACGAAACATACCCTTTCGGCGTGAAAGCCACGTATCTATATACCCTACCAATGAATGAAATAATGACTTGATCAAACATACTTGCGCGTTTGCCGTGACGTCTTGCACGATCGTTCTGTGAGCAGGTATATGTGAGTGTATGCTTCGATTGTCGACATGTCGCGAGGAAGATTTTCTCTGGAGCATAACAACGACGTTTGGTCTGTAGTGTTGTCACGTTCACCATCAGTGCGACACGACGTGAAGCTTCATGAACATTTTCAAGTCCCATCATTAGACAACCACCTTAGACATGGACGAGCTTCCTTGATAAAACTTAGCCACGCCTACAAGTCCTCGTCTTCCACCTCCTCCATCGACACATGGTTAAGCTTATTCTCCGCCGTCCTCGCTTCCCCAGATATACCCTCCATCTGCCCTTGGGCCTCCGCAGCCATCATCTCATACTCGGCTTCTTGCACCGCAGCCTCGGCCACCTGTTCTGCCGCATCTTTCACACTTGCATTCTGCACGCCTCTCAAGAAGGCGTCTAGTTCTTCCTCGTCGGCCGTTTGCGCCGCCGTCTTCTTCTCCGCTTGCTCTTTCCCTGCTGCCGTCGACTCGTTCTCCTCCTCCTCTTTCTTCTTCTTCTCATTCATATAACCTTCCTCCCTCAGCTTGTCAAATTCTTCCGGCTCGAGTAGGCGTCCCTCGCCCTTTGCCAATTTCATCTTCTGCGCCACGGACGCGGGCATGAATTTGGTTGCTTCCTTGCGCAGATCGCGGACTTGGGGCGCGGCTTCGTAGACAATGGTTGGTTTCTTTGGTTCGGGGGCAGCGGCGGCGGCGGTAGCAGCAGAAGCGTCGTCTTGTTCGGGCTGGAGGAAGCGTTTTGGTATTGGCGGTGGTGTGTCGCGTGGCATGGGTATGCGCTTCACGTCGTCGTCGGTGTCACTACTATCCGTGTCTTTGCGCTGGCCGTCTCGTGATCTCTTGCCCAGGACGCCGGCGCGTCGGTCTCTCTGCTCTGCGCCCCTCTCTCTATTATCATTGTTGTTGTTGTTGTTGTATTGTCGCTCTGGTTTGAAGACTGGTGCTTTGTCCCCCAGCGCCGCGCGCGCCTTGTTCACTGCTGCGAGATCCTTCTCCAGCTCCTCTAGCCGCTGTCGCTCATGTGGCCGTATGGCGCCGCTCTGGTCGAGTTCTTTGAGGTTGTCAATGTCGCGCTGTATGCGATGTGGGTTTCTGCGCGCGAGTTTCTCGTTGCGCTGGGTCTGGAGGTTGGCCTTTTGCTTGCGGATCTGCTTCTGCTTCTCGGCCTTTTTGGCTTCTTGGACGGGGTTGTAGTTCTTCTCCTTGGCCATTTTGACGGTTCAAGGGTATGTGGAGTAGTAGTAGTGGTAGTAGTAGTAGTAAGTGTCGCATGGAAATTGAGAAACTGGGGACTGACGTAAGGTCCGTGCTTGAGCCGCGGCGCGTCGCGAATGGTGGCCGCAATTGCGCTCGCGAGCATCTGAGCGAGACCAACTACCCTCTCCATGTTTGTCCCAAGAGCGCTGAGGCTCAAAGGGGTCCGCGAAAAGCCGCGACCCAGGCCTGCCAGGGCGCCCGCGGAGAGCGACGGCGATGATGCGCTGGTCGAGGCCATGCAGAAGACAAGTACAAACTCACCTACTTACCAGCCAGAACAGATTGAAGCCAAGGCTGCAAAGCCTGGATCCAGGTTCACTACTAAGCCCGTCACACCGGAATACATTGGCCAGCTTGCTGCTGGCATCGAGCTGATCTTCACCGACTATGCGCACCAGGAAGAAGAGCGGGCCAAGTGGCTTCAAGACCACTACAGGAAGGTCGATGGGGAAGATAAGTGTACGTAGACCCGCGTCTCTGTGTGCCCCATGGCTGACTTGCAGGCCAGACATTCACCTTACCGCCATACTCGAACACCCCAACATCTCCTCCCTCAAGCCCGAAGCCTCCCAAGTCCTCCTCCAACAGGCTCTCCACGACCATCCTTCAAAGATGCTAGAGACCTCGAGCAACAGCTACTACGTCCGCCGCAAGCCCTCCTCATACCCGCCCAAATACCTGCCCCACAACTCATTCCACGTCACTGATGACAACGGCCTGTCGTTCTGGGATCAGCGGACAATATACGTCGAACCGCATCTCCGCAACATGTGCCCTACACCGGCAAAGGTCGCATACTGGCTGACACAGCATGGAGCGCTACGGTCCAAGTGGCTGCCCGTCCAAGCAGTCCACACGCTCTGGAACAGCTGCGCTTTCGTCGTCCTCAGCGGAAGTGTAATGCACGACGACGTCTGGCAAAAGTGGAGAGAGGCAGACAAGCCTGAGAACTGGAAGATCATGACCAAGGTCGAGCATACCAAACGTACTGCCGAATACGTTGCATTGCTCGAGACACAGAATCCGAGAGGCATGCGTAAGAACAAAATCAATGAGAGCGAGCTGCCTGCAATTGCGCGACCAGCTGTGCTTCCTATGGCGGTGGAAATCGCTCCTGTTGCAGAACAGCGGCCGGCCAAGAGCAAGCGTAAGAGACGAAAACCGAAAAGGTCTGGCAAGCCTATCGGGGAAGATGAAATCGACGCAGATGATGCTGAAGATGCACGCGACGAGCCAAGTGCTAAACGCAGAGGATGAACAGCGCCGTTCAGATCGTACACTTTATATGCGCACAACGCAAGTCCTCGCAAAAGGCGAGCGAAACAAGCAGTAGACAGCGCGAGCGGCGACACGAGCTGGAGCTGGACGTGTCCCAGCCGAATAGCTTCGAAATAACGGGTCCCAGTTGGGAGCAGCACCATGATTGTTGATCTACCCCAACTTACCCCGCTTACTCGCTAGTACTGACATCTCAAGTTGCCGAAGCCACCGCATGCATCGTCGACCACTCTAGACATGGGGAGTCCGTGGACCGAGGAAGGCGCTGAGCTATGTGAGGGCCATTTTGCGGCTACTTTAGTAGATAGTATATCTATCCAAATGTACCAGTTGACGACAATGGCTGGTCGTGATATCATCGACTATCCCAAGCACCACTGTCTTTGTCTGTCGGGCCTTGTCTAGTGTACTTGTGCCAATCTCGTTCATCTAATAAAGAGCTTCAAAAGTACCATGACGACCGTTGTAGAAAAAACACCCACCGGCACTATATACCGCGCTGCAAAAGACTACCCAATACCCGACCTCGACGTCTTGACCCTTCTTTTCGGTGAGAAAACAACTGCCTTCATATCATAAAACTCCGAATCACCCTCCCAGAAAACTAACGATACTCAAAAAAAATTCAGACTCGGAACACAGCTATGCCAAAGCAAGCACACTACTACACGTCTCAGCCGCCAACCCAGACCTGGATGTGCTAGACAAGTCACGCGCTCGCACCCTCACACAAGCGACTTCAGCCGCGCTGCGCAAACACTTT
Organism: Alternaria arborescens; assembly: GCF_004154835.1. Lineage (NCBI taxonomy): Eukaryota > Fungi > Ascomycota > Dothideomycetes > Pleosporales > Pleosporaceae > Alternaria > Alternaria arborescens. The sequence goes on from NW_021167887.1 coordinate 25,067, forward strand.
GGCATCGGCGCCCACGGCGCGAGCAAAGATGTAGTCTCTGTGATTTCCACGGGACATTACTTGTTACCTGTGCTGGCGTACGGCGTCATTGGTGCCGGGGGCATCTTCTCTGCCGCATCGGCTGGTAGCACCGTGGGTGAGCTGGCCAGACAGATACAAGGTGCCGGAAGTAAAATACTAGTCACAAGCCAAACTACACTGGAGACGTCCATCAGAGCTGCTGAGGAGGCTGGATGGGGGAAGTGCGGTGGGGGAAGGGTACTGCTTATGAGTGAGGAGGGAGAGTGGGGCTTGAGAATTATAGGGACTGGTGACGATAATGTTGGAAAGGCACAAGAGAGTGAGAATCTGATCGACCGGGAAGACAGGTTGCCGTGGATGAGGATCGTTGACAGGAAGGAGTTGGAAGAGAGTCTGGTGGTGCTAATTTATAGTTCGGGGACGACGGGGTTGCCAAAGGGTGTCAAGTTGAGTCATAGGAATTTGGTGAGCCAGGCTGTTACTACGGGGGATATGATGAAGAGCTGGATAAAGGAGAAGAGACCGGATTTTGAGTATAGGACCATCGCTCGTAAGTCATGGCCGTGTTTTGAAGAGAGAGAAAAAAAAGGTGGAGGGTTAGAAGACAATTACCGTTGCAAAACATTTACTGACCTTTCGAATTCCCGATTAGACTTGCCAACCGCTCACATTGCAGGTGTCCAAGGCTACCTAATCAACCCCTTCTACATTGGCGGAACCGTCTACTGGATGCCCAAATTCGACTTTTCCCAATTCCTCGCCTACAACGCACAGTACCGCATAACCTTCTTCTTCACCGTGCCGCCCATCTACCTACTCATCGCCAAGAGCCCCCTCGCAACAACACAATTCGCGACGCTCGAGCTAGCCATCAGCGGCGCCGCCCCACTGGGAAAAGACCTCCAGTACGCCGCGAGCCAGAAACTCGGCGGGCCGACTTGCTTCATCGACCAAACGTGGGGTCTGTCCGAGACGACGGGATCCACGACGATTATGCCCCCGGGCACGCACGATGATACCGGTTCCGTGGCGCCTTTGATACCTAATATGCGCGCGAGACTTGTCGACGACAGTGGGCGCGACGTTGAACCCGGAACACCGGGAGAGGTGCTCGTCAAAGGCCCTGTAGTATGTAAAGGCTACTACCAAAACGCCGACGCGGATAAAGACGCTTTTACGTCTGATGGCTGGTTCTGCACCGGCGACATTGCCGTGTTTAGGAATGGTCTGTTTTACGTCGTGGACCGGAAAAAGGAACTCATCAAGTATAAGGGATTGCAGGTAAGTTGTTGGGAAGTTTCAACTGCACTGCTGCTACTTATTGAATTAGACCAAAAAGCTGACTTTGTATACTAATGTTGTTAGGTCGCGCCTGCGGAGTTGGAGGCTTTGTTACTTGGTCATCCTGACATATTGGATGCGGCGGTCATTGGGGTGCCGACGGATGATGGCACCAACGAGGTACCCAGGGCTTACGTTGTCGTGGGGGATAGAGGGAAGACTGGGGCAGACGAGATTATACAATTCGTCAAGGAGAATGTGGCGGGGTATAAGCAGTTAAGAGGGGGTGTAATCTTTCTAGATGAGATTCCAAAAAGTCCGGCGGGAAAAATCCTTAGAAAAGACTTGAGGGCTCGCGCCGAGAGGGAGAGGGGTGCGAAGTTGTAGAGATGGGGGGTCTTTTTACGATGATAGAAGTTGGGTTAGGGGTCGTTATATCAAGACGAGGCTTGGCTGTTATCGGTAGTGCCTATACCAAGACAGAGTAGTGATATTGACTCGTTCATGTGTAGTAAGGAAAGAAGACTATAAGGACCTCTAGGCTACAGTGTAGGGTTGTTGTCTAGGTTCCACATGTAAGAGGCATGTATTCGACATGTGTCAAGGTACCAGCGTGCAGTTAGGCGAAGTCCGTTTTCTGTTGATCTTTCCAACATGCGCGGGGGGTTATCAAATTGCGACACACAAAACCGATCCGCATCTCGATAAACACAGATATGCATCCAAGCTTGCCATATAATCGTAATATCACTGTGTATTGTGGTGTCTGCATTATCAATGTTGTGTAACGTAGCCCGCAACAAGGAACACGTTGTGAGGCTGTAGAAGGCACTGAGGGCTAATTTCAGGATCGTGTTCTGGCGATCCTTGTCTGCCGACAGCTTCGGGCTGATCACACACGCGGTCCGACGATCAGCTTCTCTACCAGTGCTGCTCAACACAATTCCAGCGATCGTTTTCAGGCTTCAAGTCGCTTTCCGAGTACAAAAGACGTGGTGGTTGCTAAGCTCGCCCTGGCATCATGCAACGCCCTTCCAACGCCTTCCTGTTACGCGGAGGATCTCCGAGCCTACCAGCGTAGAGTGACCACGCTTCGCCATTTCAGGAAAGAGATGTCTCATAGCGTATCTCGACTGGCCCGGCACAACTTACCAATTACCTTAACAAGGCATACACGTGGTATCAGTAGGGTGAACCGCAGTCCCGCCGCGTATGACATCACCAGAAGTAAACACCGTGTACCTTTTGTGCATTCCTCCCGCCCAAGATCAACACATTTCGACCCACCGATCAAGACCATGGCTCGCATAGCGGTATTTGCTCACCATGACTTCACATGCTCGTATCTAATACTTTTTTTCTAGGAACAAAACCAGAAGATCAAAGAAGTCCTTCCTACGGTGAAAACCGAGGCGGAACAGATCGACCAGATCGCGAAGATAAGAGGATGGTTCCGCCCAAAGGAGGACAGCGCTTACTACCTGTTGATCCAAGAATTCCTCAACGAGCAGATCGACGCAAAGGAAGCGACGTCGCGCATTCTTGGGCCAATCGATGAGAAGATCAAAGACGCCAAACTCGACGATGTAGACTTCATGGACCTTTGGAAAAGCATCATTCACTCGGCAAAGCGATTGACTTTCCGTAATGGCGCACAGGTAAACCACAGCATGCTGGTCGACTTGGTCAGCGCCTTCAAGGAGCATTCCATACCGGGCAATGAGCAATACAACTACCTCTACCAGGAGATGACCGACTTCGGCATGGCCTGCCGCGAGGCTCTCAACGACTCTCCAGTAGCACATGGCGGCTACATCGACCGAGAAATTGAAGCCTGGGCGAATATGAACTTTTTCTTCGCCCTAGTGGCAGGCAAACACATCCACGACCTCTCCATGTACGCTCTCTTTGCACTACGAGAAGCACTCGAGACACCTGCTATCGACGACCCAATGTCGACCGCCAACCAAAAGTACGATGCCAACGTTCCTGCGGCTGTAGCCTGGATACTAGGCTACGGCCACGACCTCTTCCGCATGGAGAAAGACCTCACGCCCTCGGACCGCAAGCAAGGCAACCCAGGCCGCGGCGGCGAACTCTGGAAGGGAAAAGCCGAGTTCAGCAAGGAGAGATGGGCATTCTGGAAAGAACGTTTTGCAGCGATTTCAGACATGGAGGGCGTCAGTGAACAGACCAAGATTGATGCCAGAGACGCGATAGAGGGCATGGAGAGGAGCCAGACGTATGAGCACATGAGGTAACTATCTGTAGAACCTGGCAGTGCTAATGCGTAGCTATTAGATTTATGTTTGCAGAGGAGGTACGAAAGGAAGGAGATATCGAGCGGCTTGGAGGAGGATTTCGTCCGTTGGGACGAGGAGCTACGCGGCAGAAGAAGGAAAGGATAGTGGACTTGAAAGCTAAACACAGTGAGATTGTCGTCACATCATAAGCATACCTCCAGATACTAGATTATAGAACGATAGTCTTTTAACAGTCCGAATTGATTTCCGCTATATATATATCGTCCTCAACCTACGCCTTCGTGGTCGCACCTAGCGCCTCCACACCAGCATTCGCAACACTCAAATCCTGCTCCACGCTTCCTCCACTAACACCCACACCCCCAATCAAGATACCATCAACGTAAATGGGCACTCCACCCCCAAAAGCAATCAACCCGCCATTCGTATTCTGCACATCATACAGCGGCGCACCAGGCTGCACCGCCGCATACAAATCCGCACTCGCATACACGCCGTTGAACAAGACTGCCGTCCTCGCCTTCTTCTGGCTGATGTCAATGGAGCCCAGGAATGCATTGTCCATACGGTGGAAGGCGACGAGCAGGCCCGAAGGGTCGACTATTGCGATGTTTTCGGGTATCTGGAGCGCTGTTGCGTTGGCCGTGGCGCCTGTGATGATGGTTTGGGCTTGCGCGGCAGAGATGATGTGTCGCTGGGCGGGCGTCGTGCCGAGTCCGTTTGTCGTGTTCATGGTGGCGGCGGCGGAGCTGAGTGTGAGGAGACTTAGAGTAGTACTCAGGATGGTGGTGAGGAAACGCATTTTTGAATGGAAGAGGTGTGAGGATTGTTAAGGACAGGGCTGTGTCTATAGTCGGCAACTTGCAGTTTATCCTTCTGCTAACGTGGTGGGAAGATGTGGGTAAGGGAGACGTGGACAATGGTTGGAGATTTGAAATTCCCGTTCTTTCTTCTCTCGAACTTGCTCTGCCGTCCCGTCGTGTCCTTCACTACTTATACTAGGTACGTATACGTACTCTATCCGATTTGGTCGTCTTCTCCGACCAGAAACCTCTCTACTCCACTCCTGCCGTCTTTCATCTGCAGGTACGACCCGGACCTCGGTCTCGGATCAGGCCTCCCATGGCTGGCTTCCAGATTTTATGAAAAATCTCTCTTCCGCTGGCTTGGATTGATTGCTAACAATGGTGCATCCCAGTGTTGCGTGGTCGCGGCGGTCTAGTTGACCGGAGACAAAAGATTTCAGGGTGTAGTGTGCGGGGACATGCTCTCAAGTGGTGGGTCGTTTCCGCTCGTTAGGCTCGTTTGGGCATGGTGGTTGAGCATGGCGACCGGGCCGGACGTTTTAGCGTCGGATGCTAGGGACCGATCCGATGCTCCTGTCCCTTCGCCGTGGTTGTGCGGGCTGCGATAACTTGACTCGCACTGTGCGACGTGGGGCTCTACAGCATAGTGATAGTGAACGGCGNTGGCGTGAGGTGGGACGGGCTGCTGGTATTTGTGTTCTGTGGTGTCTGCTTGGGACTATCGGCGGGAACGAGGTGTCAAGATCGGGACGCGCGAAAGTAGTGCATTGTGAGCTATAAGTGGTATGGGTATCTCAAATCAAAGCTCAGAAATTGCAATGCACGTCGGTGACGTGCCGGGCCAGCCGGTCATCTGGCATTTCTCCTGCAGGCATATGCTCGATGCGCACATGGCAGAGTCGGCATTCCGGTTTCTTCTTACGCTTTAGTTGTACAAACTCAATCCACACAACTCGAAACATTTCGTCAATCTTCTCTCTTTCCTCTTCATCGTCAATCAATCCCAGCAGCCCACCAATCTTTTCTTGCATATTCTCAAAGTCTGTTTCTTTCTTTTGTGCAGTCTTGACCCATTCTCTGCAGATGGCGTTCTGTACATTAGCAACTTTGAAGCGCTTGAAGTTGCCCGTCATGATGGTCGAGAAGTGGGTTGCAAGTTCTGCCGCATAGTTCTCGAGATGATTCTGTTGCTCTTCCGCTGAATCCCAGAAGAGATTGAGAGACAGCCAAAGGTCCATGTTCCTTATACGGTACACGTATTGCGCGGCTGTAGCTATGAAGAAGCCGCATGATACAGAGGTAGCTGTATTGAATATCATGTGAGACCAGAACGGTGGAAAAAGAAGAGTTTGGCCTGGCTTCTGGATGACGAAAATACCATGTTGCAGTTCTGCGAGGATGCCCAGAGCAACACGGGAGGTGTTAGCAGCATGCATCTCCCCATATGCTTTGCGGAGGATGTCTAGGTTCGCCTGTAACGGAGGAAACGTAAGCCATACCTTCGAACCGGTCAAGAGCGTTGTGGAGAAATGATGGTCATGATATTCCAGCTCGAAAACCTCACCTGCAGGAGCGACCGTCAAGAGGAAGTCTGATTGACCTAGCATACCTTCACTTTCCCATCCCGGCACCCAGCGCCATGCCCGGTTGAAGGTAGGTGACTGCATGTGTACGACAGCACCAGGCTCAGAGTATGTCGGCGTTTGAATATTGTCAAGCAAATGCATGATGGCAGTTGCGTCGTCGTCTGGTGAGCCGCGTGAGGGTGCAAAACGAAAGTGATTTTCGCCTCCGATATCGTTCTTGATCGCATTCTCTACTGACGCGGGGCTAGGAAGCGAGCTAAGGGTGAATGGTAACTCTGTAGACAGATTTGGTGTATCCCATGGGGATGGGGCGAATACACCGTCTTTTTCTTTGCGAAAGTGCTTTAGTTCGTCCTCATTCAAGGAATGAACACGTCCGCGTTGGGCCATCTCAAAGGCGAAAGCTGCTCGATGGTCGACTTGATAGCGTTCAAGCTCGGCCATGACATCAACCAGGTCTTGGTTGTGTAGGTCAGAGCTAGTCGTGGCTGTATCTCCTGACACACACTGGGGTGTGGACGTTGTCATGACATGAAGGCTGCCGGAATTGAAGTTCAAATTGTTGTCTTCTAGCAACTGCAAATGATTAGTAGCGGTCGTGACAGCTACTCTACGTGCAGAGAAATCCATGACAAGTTGAGGCTCGTAAGATGATACCGGTGGTTACGATGGATGGATATTTCTCTTGGAGTGTTGACTGGCATAAGGCTGAGCTGTAAAATATGATTGCTTCGGGCCTCACATGACAAGTGAAGGTAGTTGTCGGTCAGTTAGTGCCACAGGTTCTTGGCGAGGTGATTCACCTGTGCCTTTTGTATCAGCGGTGTCGTAGCGGGGTTGCTGCTGCCTTGCGCCAGCCACGTCTGGTTCCTTGCCATTCAACACCATACTCATGTATAAGGTGGCGATGTTGTCGTCTACATCGTTCCTAGGGTATCAGCAGGACGCGTACGTTGACTGTGTTGACCAAAAAACGTTGGTATAGAAATGCATGAATATCATCTGGAATACTGAGGTCCTAACATGATGTGGAAGCGATGAGCTAGCACGGCGACCGAGCTTGTCCAGATACTGTAGGCTTCCTCGGTACGATGATAGAAAGAGAGAAACTCATGAAAGTACTTGTGGTGTTCGCGTGGGTGCAGACCATCTCGATGTCGCGCACCAGCCACCGCGCCAAACGCCAAGAGGCTAGCTCGGTCGGGCTTAGCCCGCCCACAGGTCTCAACACGGAGTTGCAATATTGAATTCGCGACTGACGACAACCCCACGACTAACACACAGGTATCACGCCAACACCGCCAACATGCGTACCTACGACGATTCCTTCAGCGGTCAAAAGATCTACCCGGGCAAGGTGCGTTATATTGCCCCTCCACGTCACGGCGCCCGCCACCCAGATGTCGAAATCCCGCCATCGCGACGGCAACAAGGCGGAGGATGATGGAACATGACAATCGGTCGGACATTTGCTGATGGAATCAACAGGGCAAGCTCTACATCCGTGGTGACAGCAAGATCTTCCGCTTCCAGAACGGAAAGACCGAGTCCCTGTTCCTCCAGCGCAAGAACCCTCGCAAGATTCACTGGACCACTCTCTACCGAAGGGCGCACAAGAAGGGTATCTCTGAGGTTAGTCGCTGCAGTTCATACACACGACACGCGCCGCTGGGAATGTTTGGAGAGGCAGCAGACTATGACATCAGTCTACACTGCGGACAGGCTTGACAAACACGCATTCTCAGCGGCCATCTCCTCTCAATTCCATCACGAGGCGCACTCGCTAATCACCTTCACCCAACAGGAAGTCGCCAAGAAGCGCACCCGCCGCACAGTCAAGCACCAGCGTGCCATCGTCGGTGCTTCCCTCGACGTGATCAAGGAGCGCCGCAGCCAACGTCCCGAGGCTCGTTCCGCTGCCCGCGCCGCCGCCGTCAAGGAGGGCAAGGAGAAGAAGGCCGCCGCCGAGTCAGCAAAGAAGGCTGAGAAGGCCAAGAACGCCGCCGCATCCGCACGAGGCAACGCCGCCAAGGTCAGCAAGCAGGGTGCCAAGGGTGCCGCACCAAAGGTGCAGGCAAGGACTCGTTAAGCTGGGTTCGATATGGCGTGCATAGTCTGGGTTATGGCTGGTTTTTCGGGATGACTCGGTGTTCTTTTACTCTCTTCCGATAAACATACCTACGGAAAATGGAATGAATGGAATGGCATCATGGCTTCTTCACTGACTCTTTGGCTTCGGTGTGCCGGGCTCTGTCCATGTTAGCGTCTGGCGCCATAGGGCAAATGCAATACCATGTCCTCACGAACACTGCGGAAGGGCTCGAATACCCATGTGTCTGTATAGTACGACAAAGGAACCTGGGCCGTCATGGCGACAGAGTCATGGTTATGTAGTATTGTCTGGATACATTTGCACATCCAGCCGATACAAGAAGTAATCCGACCACTAAGCATACCTAAGTATCTGAATGATCTATCCAGCGTGTAAATAGTGCTGCTGATGTCTAGCGTTTTATGAACTTGGGATGGAGAGGTGTGGAATGTCAGTGTTTGCTCACCGTTCGTTTGTTTAGCTCGGTGCATATCGAATGTTGCAACCTTCAACTCTTATGCTCTCACCTACCTCACTTCTACAGTACACTAATTCAATCATCATACTACTTCACGAGCTATCTACATCGTCAGCATGCTTTCAGATGATACCGTCGTACTCGCCGCTATCGCGGCGTTACTCATTATCGGTGTTGTCACCATCATCAAGATGCATGACCTGAGCTCTAGAGCTCTTGAAGATAAGGCGCATAACGGAGGCAAATTCCCTAGAGGTACTAGACACATCATACTGCCAGTCAATAATATGTTAACACTTAGCCGTTGATAGACGTCACCGCGGATCTGGCTAGTGCGCGTGCTCAAGGTCGCCCTGATCGTGGTAGCCACCAGCACATATGTCAAGGACTTCAGGCGGCTGGAGGATCTGTTTCGGTAGCATTCCTGGTAGTACCGATCTACCACAAGCTTTAAGTACGTGCACATACACTACAAAGGCTCTCAGATAGACTGATGCGACGTAGTAAAACATTGTCACCGTCTACAGCAATTAGGAGCCATGATACAGAAACAAGCAAGTCAGGATATATAGAGAGAGTATATAGCCTATGATATGACTAGTTTCGACTCCATACTACATGATTTCAACTAAGTCGTCTCATCAGGTGTGACGGTTTTGTTCGCGCCCACTAGAGAATCAGCGGCAGCGCGGAGTGAGTATGACTGTAACATTTCAGTCACGTTTCTGTGTTTTTGTGACAAGGCCAGGCTCAATGCTGTCTTCCCATTCTCCCCCCTCGTGTGGATATCGATTCCATCGGTAGCAAGTAGTAGCTCAACTATGCCTTCGTGCCCTTCGGATGCCGCCAGCATCAACGCCGATTCTCCCCGATCGTTGATCGCATTAAGATCAAATGTGCCAGTAGCAAGCAGTAGCTCAACTATCTCTCGATGCCCCCCGGACGCGGCCAGCATCAATGCCGACTCTCCGATCTTGGTCTTTGAGTTGACATCAACCCGGTCGGTGAAAAGTAGTAGTTGAAGTACGTCTTTGTCTCTATGCAATGCCGCTGCCAACAATGGCTCCCAATCCCCAGCGGGCACTCCATTAATTTCGGTTCTCTTGTCCTTGAGGAATAGTTTGATGATATCCATGTTTCCTTTCTTCAGGGCCCATATAAACGCTGTGCGCTTTTCACGGTCTTTCGTATTGACGGCAAGTTTGTCAATCTCCAGGAGCAGCCCAACAATATCTTTGTGTCCTTTTCTTACCGCCAAAGTAAGTGGCAGTAGCTCTTCTCCCGAACTGGCCTCACGTAGCATCAATTGATACCTGACTTTGACTCCCTTGTTGACATCAACGCCGGCTTCAAGCAGTATTTTAACAACGTCCTTGTCTCCACGATCTATCGCCCAAATCAGTGGCGTACCTATATCATATAGGAAGCTTCCATCCTGACCCTGAAGCACTTTAGTCCTCTGACATATCAGCTCAAGAAGTGTCAAACTCCCGTGCTTAGCAGCCCAGCGACAACGCCTGCCGAAGTCCCTATCCGCATCTCTTATTTCCGAGCATCGGGTCTGGATGAGATTTTCAGAGAGCTGATGAATACGATGACTTTTCCCCGAGACATCCCAGATATGATCTTGCCAGTGTATGTTTGCATAAGCGTAGAACGTAAACACGTGTTCTGGCTTGGGGTTTAGAGAGCCACGCGCTTCCGCGAGAGTCTTGCTCAGATCGAATGTAGGTTGCTTTCTAGATCCGAGAAGCTTCATTGCGAGTTGACGAGTAGTACTCGAAGATCCCATGGTGCTTTGCAGGATCTTCGAAGGTGCTGAATGTGCCATGATAGGACGTATTGCGGTCTTGGTCATCTGAGTTTCGAAGACACCGTACGCAAGATAAGTGATCACAATATCTGCCATCCTTATCCGTGCGTCATCGACAGTGAATCCAATATGCCTCGCATCGTCAAGGCCGTGCAAGAAATATTGCTTGACGCTGTGGTGTACAACTCGGACAGTTGACTCTTCTTCATCAACTGTCAGAAGACACCCACAGCAAGCTAACGCTGAATGAACATCGTTCAACATTTTGGACGGATCCCAGGTTGTGTCGCCAGGAGTAACACTCAGGGCTTCTCTTAACTCGCTAGTAGTCAATGGCCGGCATGCTGCCAGCACCAGCTGTAGCGTCTTTGCTTGAAGGGGTCGGTCAAGACTCCCCGACTTCCACAATATCCGTGCAAACGTCTGTGAGATATTCTTAGGTAGATCCGTCAGTGCTTCACGAATATCGTGGTCGGTCTTCATACTACACAAAGACCGGATCTGAAGAGCCGCCCAAAGAAACATTCCTTGTGAACCAGCTATGAGCGCATCCTGTATTTCGATGATCAGAGTTGCATCTCCAATTGTCAGCAGCTCTTGGTCCAAACAACGACGCAAATCGGCTTCAATGAAGGCGTCAATATCGGGGTTCTTCTCTGGCAACGGAATGATGCGAGTGGACAAGAGGTGATGCGTAATTGACTGCAGACCGTTGTTCGGCTCCTCGCGAAACGAAGCACAAATCAGGACGTTAAGGTTCTCTTGGATCGATCCCATTGCTTGCACTAGCACCCTTCTCTCTTCGTCGTCGCATTCGTCTAGCCCATCTATGACAAAGAACGCTTTATGATCAGGGGGGTAGCCTTGTAAGATGAGTCCTAGTATCTTGTCGGTGTCACCGGTAGTGTGAGTATCTCCGCAGATTTCCGAGAGTATGTCAAGATCATCGATGGTCCGTAGCAACTGCCGCGCTAGCGAACCCAGAACTACGCGTGCTTGCAGACTTTCTGGAACATCGTGTCTGCAGAAGAAGTACGTTATCAGTGGTCGTTCTTTCTTAGTGGAGAGGTTGAGGTCGTCTACAATATTTGCCAGGAGTACGGATTTGCCAGATCCCAGCTTGCCTGTACATATTATTGTGGAAGAATGCGAAGAATCTCTCCACTGTTCGTATTCCGCAAAATTTGTATAAAGCGACGTGTTTCCGGCCTTCCTCGTTTGCTTCCACACTATTTCGTGGTCGTATGTAGAGCAGAAGTCAAGCACTCGGTTCTTAGTAGCAAACTTCTGCTGTTGCGATGCAGATTTGAACATTGATCGAGATAGAGCCCTGAAACCAGAACTCTCTTGGGCTTCGTTCAATTGCATTTCATTTGCGATCCACAATGCCCACTTGTCAAGATCGGTCCGAAATGCTTTCAAGTCTCCATCGTTCAAGGAAGATGTGAATTGTTGGAGTGCTGATTTCTGTCCGAACTTAAACAAGTAACGGCAAAGTGCGACGACTACAATGAAGTATTCGGAGAGGTACGATTGTAATTTTGTTGATTGAGGATACAACACGCTTATCGCTTGGTGGCGCGGAGTGGATCGTCCGATGTCCATAAATATCGACGATAGCTTGTCTACGTAGTTGGACAAGCTCACAATCGACTGCGCTCTATTAGTATCCGATTGCGACTATAATACAACAGAGAGATACCGACCAATAAAGACATTCGCACCAATGTCCAGACACCACACGCTATCAGGTTCTGTGAACCTCCAACCACGACGTCGCCAAGAGCAGCAAACTGCTGGACTCCCTGGAGGAAGTTTGTGAAGCGTGGGCCGAAACACTGACCACTATACTTCTTCGACATGCGACGATCTACTTCGGCCGTCAGCCGCATGACATCGCTCGGAGTTGGTGCCACCGAAAGCGACTGCGATCTCAGCGTGCGAAACCTAGACTTCTGCTCATTGGTCAGGTCGGCTTCGAACTCGGAGAGTGCCTGAGCGAGGCGGATATCAGGCTTGAGCGACGAAGCCTTGGTTAGAGCTTTAGACATGACTGTCGCCGTTGAGCTGGAATAAGAGGGTCATAAAGTGACCGCGCATTACCAGACCGGTCTGCGGTTAGGAGAAAAGCACGAGAATAGCCTGACTTGTGATTGGAGGTTGCGGTGGGGTTCGGATCGAATGCATAAGACGGCAGTAATCTGCAGAATGCGAAGCTGTAACACAATCTGATACGAGAATCTCTGTTGAATCTTACATGAAAGAAAAAGTAGCCAGTGCAAAGATGAAAGCAGGCTAAGACGCCAGCCATCGAACTGAATACCAGTCTAGGTGCTGCGCACAAGGCTGAGCCTGGCTGCGCATCTCAGCCGCAACCCCACTTTTTTCTCGGATTCGCATCGTTGATGATATTGGTCACTGTTGACTGTCCCACGAGCATTTCTTCTTTCAAAGAGAACGCTGTTAGAGTGAAAACAGATAAAATGCAAGCGAAAGAGTTGATGAGAACATCAGAGCTGCCTGTCCCTGATCGCGTCAGGCTAGAAAGAGGCTAGCGCAATCACGTGGGGATGACGCGATGACTCTCCCGAGGTCGAATCCTTTGACAGCACGACACGCGGCGACGGAGTATGGTGACTATACTCCTACAGAGTGAAATGCAGCCCTATGTATGTAAGCTCGGTGGCTTCGGCGACACAAAAGATTGTAAAACCTGACTAGCCTACCTAGGTACTCCCACGTTAAGCGTCACCTCCACATCGGGCACTACACCCACGTTGGGTAGTACCCTACATTCGGCCATAATCAGAGATCTTCACGCCCTACAACGGTTTGCGCCTTTCTGCGATCGAGGGATCCTTGAGCAAAAACCGTGCGCGTAAGCACCATCTTTGTGGCGTCCGCGGCTTCCGGAAGTACCGCATTCGAGATACCGGCAGTCGTCACACCCAAGAATTCTGCTTAGGTCAGGCCGTTCGAGTTTGGTACATCCGGGAGACGGGTAATTTCCGAGAGCATCTGCTGCTCCTGTTGCGAACGGCGAGCTAGCTTCACGCGGTAGTGATGAACTGCTTGTCTTCCCCACATGTGGTATGATGGTCGCTGAAGGTTGAGAAATCAATTCACCGGCGGTGTAGTACAACGGCCGTAAGCTTGATCATGGTAGCTGCGATCGAGGGAGTTCCCTTGAGGTGATTTACGCGGTAGCCGCACGCCGGCGGCCATCATGCTACCCTACAGGTGCTTCTTGGTGGGGACCCTGAACCATACCATACTGACTGTTGGATGCAGGATCAGACAGAACAAAGTTCAACACACTGTGCAGATCGAATAGAAAGACCATGTTCTCTGCAGGAAACGCGATCTCATCTTTATTACGCAACTCTTCCGAGTCGCCATCGGGAAACTCGTGTCGACTTAGGTGACGTTTGCTGACTGTCCGGAAGGCGCTGCCTTGCTAGGAACTATTTCTTTCCAAATCCGTGGTCTTATGCGGTACGTGCGTGCGAGGCCTGGGGTACGTACATCCCGAAGTATTGCCCACTGGTTCAAAGTATTCACAGTCACGATGCAAATAGTACATGGAAGCAAAAGCTAGTGCCAAAAAGACGTAGGGAGTAGTTCTTCGGGCCGACCTCCTATGTAATACGCCTTGCCGAGCAAACCTAATTTATGACAAGCATCTGTAGCGCGACGCGGGTACCGTGCTCCCGATCCGCAGCGCCACGAAGAGCCTCAGTTATTGCGTATCATGACTTCTTTCATTTGCGCTCGTACCGAAAGGCGTTCGACATGTCGGCACCATGAATACTGGCAAAGCAGAGGTGCTTTGCCACTACACGATCGTGTGATATTCAACACATAATTTAAAGCACTCTTATAACCTCGTTGAGTCCAGCTCCGCTCGCTGACATAAAAGACCTTGGTCTCTTCGTTCGAGAGGTGCCGATCATCTCTATTGTTGTTGCAGAAAACTGGAGAAACCTCGAATCATCCGCACCCATAGCCCGGAACTCGTTCTCTAGTAAATGTGGCCCATCGAAATATTATCCCGAGAATCACACGGTCAGGTAATACGCCCAAGAACTTCTCCACAGACGTGAGGAGGTCCTGGAAAGTGATTAACGCCAAGGTCAGAACTAATCATCCAAGCCTCCATGCCCAGAATTTGATCTACAGTATAGTGGCAGTATGCTCGCATACGTTCAAAGGACTACCTAATATCTTCACGAAACGACTGCCTACTTCTCCTACCTCTCCAATTACAAATTTCTTCTATGTTACTCATCTCTCCTATCCTTCCTACTGTAGACGTGCAGGAGGCTGACTGAATCGCGTCAAGTGGGTTCTGGTGCTCGACTTTCTAGTAAGGCCGCGTAGTGCTTATGGTGGTAAGCGAGGTGAACAAGCCTAGCAGTGCAACACTGGTACTCATGATTAACTCATTTGGGAAATCGAAACGTTCATCTTCCAAACCACAATACGAGATGCGGCCGCCAAGTGTCACGGAGTTGCAGTCCTGGCTCGTCTCAAGCAGTATGTATCGATCAGATTGTGCAGTCTATCAGTTATAGGCACGACTTTGGACTGGGTGTACAGCACTTCATGCCTATTCGGACTGTCAACCGATTGAAACAAGGCTGAAGGACGAGGTAGAGCTATGCATATAGGACTCACTCAACTCAGGATACATTCGTGGTAGCGATCATAAGACACCACGGCGAAATTCCAGGTGATCTCTCCGCGCTGCTTGTAAGAGCGGTGTCAACTCTCTCGTACACCCAGGGTATGAAAACGATCGTGGAAGTTGAAGGCGATGCTCCGGAAATGACCACGCACCACGGTGCTTCAGAATCGGTCCTCTACGCTCGTCGACTTGCCCTCGATCGAGATGCCTACGTTGATGGAATGTCTATATAAGACCTCACAGTTCACTTCTTCTCAACCCATCACAGCAATCAGCTTCAGTCACTCATTACCACACTCTCTTTACCAAACCCACACTCCTTCAGATCTCTCGATTATCCCAACCATCTCCAAAATGCACTTCAACTTCTCTACCATTGCCGTGGTCCTCGCCGCCATGAGGTATGCGACATCCATATTTCATCCCTTACCTCGCTAACCCATTGAACAGCGTCGCCGTCGAGGCTGCCCCCAAGGGAGGACGCGGCCGTGCGAGGGTCAAGCAGGGTGCCAAAGACCACGCCGGCGACGTCGCTGGTGGTATCGTCACTGGCGCTGGATTCATCCCATCGACTGCTGGCAAGTAAGTCTAACGCCCAACCATCTCCTGCAGCAATTTCGAAGCTGACGGTACGACTCAGGCACGTGATGCACAACTGCTGCATCAACTCCGGCGGCTGGACATACAACCCGGACGCTGTCGAGCTTACCAAGAAGGTGTGCAAGAACTTCACATCCGCCCAGTGGTACAACAACGCTTGCACCGAGGCCGCGGGTTCTGAACCCATCTCTGGTGACTCTTTCTACTCCGCTTGCAAGGCCGCGAAGCCCGATGGCGGCGACAACGTCGGCGCTGGCTACCGCGCTACTTGCTAAGCGGCCAGTGCGGTTGCACATTCGCGACGAGCCGCATTGTTCATCGATGGGAGAACTTGAAGAGATGATTCAAGAGATAATGAGGCTGGCGGGTTAACTTTCAATTCACTCCTTATGCTACTCTGTGGAGTGGATATCTATCTTTATCTGTAGTACTTAATATTAGGCGTTGTTCCGGAAAACTTTGAGTTGACTTTTGCGTGCGAGTGAAGATCTTGGGTGATCATGTAGAGATAACTCTATCACATGCTGACCATGGAACATCATCAAAGAGCTGATGGTGTTCATAAGATAACGCTAACACAGTGACCTTGAGGCGATCAAGTCACCAGTGTTCCGTCTTCTCTTAGCATCTTTTCAAAGCCTCAGCCAGGAGGATCAAGATGTCACAAGCAATACAACCAGAAGAAAGCAGAAGCGTTCAGATATGATCATAGTATTATTATCCTCCACATTACCCAGTATCTCTCTAATCTCAACTCAAGTCCTATAAAACGCCTCGTAATCCCAGTGGTATATGCGCATCCCAAAAATCACTTTTTGTTTCACCCGTCCCCAGGGTATTTGCGCGTCCCAATATCCCCAAAAAAATTCACTTTTGTTGGCCCGTTTCCCATTATTACAACATCCCCGGATCTTCTTTCCCCCTTAAGGAGCTCACTTCGCAAGGTCGCTTCCTAGTTGTGAGGAGCGCCGTAGGTGTGCTCGTAAGCATTGCTGACGCTCCTGTGGTGCTCAACAATCCTGTTCTTGAGTCCCTTCCAGGCCTTCTGGTAGTTCCTGGGTCCCTCCTGCGCAGCCTCCTTCTCCTCGAAAGTAGCAGGCGCAGCACCGGCGCTCTTCCTGGATGCCTCGCCGCTCTGCCTCGGGCTGCTCGCAGTAGATGATGAGCGAGATGCGGAGGGAGAGAAGCTGGGGCTGTAGTAGACGGCAAAGGCAGAGTTCATCTCTTGGTGGTGCTTCTTGAGGGCTTTCCAGGCCTTGGACGCGTTTGTGGGGTTGCGCTGTTGGCTGGAGGTGGTGGAGGGGTTGCGGGAGGTTTGTGTGGAAGATGCCGGGCTGGTATAGGTAGATACGGAGCCGCCGTAGTAGGCGTTGCAGGCAGCGTTGATGCTCTCGTGGTGGGCCTTTGCGTGAGCCGCGACGGAGGAGAGGAAGTTGGGCATTTTGATGGTTGTGGTGGTTGTTTGTGTTGGAGTGTTGATCGATGTGATGTTAATGCTTGAGATGCGATCGAAGATTGGTAGTAGTGGTAGTAGTAGTTGCTTTGCTTGTAGTATGCTTTACTGTGCTGATGTCCTTCATCCTCACGTACCCACCATCCCCTTTATACTCCCCCAGCCCATCCCCCAGAATATTCTCTATGACACTTGCCAAGCATCACCGGTCACACCTTACATTCAAAACTCTTCGCCAAAATTCTAACAGACCACACCGTTGCGCACGCCCTGCACCTGTCGACGACACGATCGTGAGATTCTGTGGCGTCCGCCGCTCTGATTGGCCACAGGGCTGACAAACCCATAGAATTCCTGTCATCGAACACCTTAACAGGGCGTGAGAGGGTCCGTGCCAACAGCATTATGACCACCAGGTGTCCACGCCCTACCATGGTGCGTCTTTTCCGAAGGCGCGCCGGATCGTTTCCCGTCGGCGGCTAATTTCGTCAGGGCGCATCGTGTGTGTAAAGGCGCGGTGATGAGTTTTCGGTTCGTGTCCTCCAAAGGCAGTCTTCTAGCAGCTAACGGCATGGCGGGGGAAAATTCTGTTATTGGCTGCCACGCTTCGTCGCACCACGCTGTGTACCTGATCCACGCAGGGCCTTTCCCGCCGCCCAGTTGCCCGTCGGATGCCAAGTTTGCTTCTGTGCTTTTGGGCTAGACTCTGCTGTTGCACTGGGAGTGGATGTTTGTACGTAAAGTCGCTGTTTTACCTTGTGCGACATGTCCGTTAACTGTTAGAAGAATGCCTTTGGAGGTTTGGCGACGAAAATTTGATGTTTGGTGAGGGCGCGCCCGCGTGACGACGATGTGGTCGGTGTGGATAGGGGGTGATGATGTGACAGCAGGTGAGTGATTTTCGGCAAGCTCACGATCGTGTTCACAGATCCTTCTCGATGGCACAAGCTGTCATCTGACTGTCGTGATCGTGAGTCTTGCGACGTGCGACAGACGATGACTCTGCATTCATCAGCTACAATACTACGCGCATTACGCAGCGTCAGCGACCCAGCGCTGTCTACATCAACGTGGAACTGTCGCAAACATCAGCATGATACGAGCTTACGTTTGTCACCAAATGGCCGACCGACGATGCAGCGCAGGTTTCGTATTCTTAGTAAAGACTCGCAAACCAGACGCCACCAATGCAAAGACAAGTCTATTACGCAAACATCTATAAATTCAATGCGGAGGAATACACGACCCTATTCATAGTCGGATTGCGAGAATCCCCATACCCCACCAGACCAGCAACAGCAAGCCTGCCGGCCAGCTTCCCGCAATCGTACCATGAGCTCGTACCGTACCAGCGATAACCGGGCCTCCTGTGGGGTACAAATAGCCGTTCGATTGCCCGTGATAGCTTCCTCCACTTACACCGCACCCTGTTCCCAACGGATCTGGTTCCCTCGTCAATGTGGCGATTGTAGTAATGGGTTGAAGGGTTCTCGTAGCTCCTTGTACGACTACAGCAGTTCCGCTATGATCTAGGCTCAGCGTCGTGCCGTTTACAGTGACGGGGGCGCCGCCTGGAACAAGAGTTGTACCAGGACCCATCACAATGTAGCCAGCACGATTTGGTGTGTAGACATGATTTTCGTAAGTTAAAGCAGCTGCGACTGTGGTATATACGTTGCCAAAGATCGGCGTGATACTGGTCGTTCTTCCGTTGACGATGAGCGCTGTCGCGGAAGATGCGAGGGCAAGTGTTGTGCCAGATATCGTAAGTCGTTCGCCTCCAGGAAGAAGAGTTTGACCTGCGATCACGTACTGTGTCTGCGAATTTGGTGCGATAGTTTTGGTACCAATAGTGAGTATTGGTGGAAGTGGTATCGGTGGTTGCGAGACGGGCACATCTGTAGTTGCGGACTGGAAAGGCAGCAACGAGATGATGGTAGTACCAACGACGATCTTGGTCTTGCCATCTGAGGTCTCGATCGCCACAGGCGTGTCTCCAATAGTAACGGTGTCGCCAGGCGTCAGAGTAAGAGAACCCCCTACTACAAAACCACCACCGCTTGGGTCTTGATTGACGACAATGTCGGACGCACCAGCCGATATCGTTATCTGCGGAGGTCTTTCCGTGGTTGCTTGCGCAGTCGCTTCTTGGATCGTAGAGCCATGTTGTTCTCCGACAGGGGTATCAAGCCACCCTGTTGCAGGTATCTCATATACTGGCGAACATCCTCTGCACGGCCGTGTAGAACTGAAGTTGGGCTCGGGGATCTCATGATGGCCATTCGGGTCTCCGACCTCCGTCACGGCTGGTGGGATTGGTCTTAGGCCTTGAAACGTCGATATCATTGGTAGCGTCCCTGTAGCATTTCCTTGAGACGAGGTTAATATGGTTGTCACATCTGTTAGCGATGCGTATGGCGGGTTGAGTGCTACGACTGAGTTTGGAAAAGGCGCTGTTGTGACGATAACGGGTGAAGGTACCGTCAGAGCTATAGGCCCTGATGTGGAGGACAGACTGCTGAGGGTAGACTGAGTTGGCCGCGAAGGTATCAAGTTAAGAGGGCGTGATCGGACAGCCGGCGGAGGCGCAGCATTTGTTGATGTACCAGAGTTGGAGTCTAGGAGGTAACACACGTTTCGTCAGTCATTGAAAACCGGTGTTCGTCAATGCAACTCACTTGGCTCCAATATCATTGAGTTCAGGCTTCCCGCTGCCGCTGCCGATCCATGGTCGGGTAGTTCTTTCTCAGGTTAGCACAACAGGTTTTTGTTTTTACGACCACCAACGTCTGGCACCCTACCCGCTGATGGTAGTGCAGATGTAACACCTATCCAAATAGCGCCGAGGCACAACAAATGGTACGATGGGAAATTGATAGCAGAGCAGGTGATGCGCATGGCAGTCTTTGGAGACGGATACCATAGGGTCGTAATGCGGGAATAGTAACCACGAGAAGCAGGAAATCTGCAGCCTTACATTTCATCCAGGTGACAGCCCTTCTCAATACTTGATACGGAATCTGAGCAAGCATAGAAAGAATATGAATCGTAAATCTCCGCGTTCTACATATACCGAGGAAGTGGCCGGTGACTGAGATAAAGACTGGAAGAGTGGTACACAGCATCTACTTAGATTGCTATTGATTAGACTTTCATAGAAGCTGGGGTCGTTATTGTGCCGATTGGAAACGCCCGAGTGTGGAGATGGCTTTACCCGGAGCGGGAACGCGATACTATACGTCAGCTGGACGTTGGCCAGCGGTTGGTTCCTTCTAGGTAGCTTAGCGAGCCTTGACCCTTGTCCAACACTCGACTCTGCTGCAAAGCTGACAACGTTCCCCCATGAACGAACGAGTCGCAATTGCGCAGGTCTTGGTAAATGTCCACAACCAGGTCGAACGGATTCCAGAAGCAGGGATCATGAAGAAATGCCATGTGGTCGACCAGGGCGCCAATTCATAAGTGATGTATGCTGTCTTCAGTGCGTCCGACATCTCATGATCATCTCGACATGACAGGAGCTAAGCATAGATGGTTAGTCCTGTTCCATGGTACTAGTGCGTACCTACGATCTACAGTCTAATGCTTTTTGTGCAAGCTTTCTCGACGACGAACTAAATGTCCTTTTGAAAACTTAAACGCAGTCAATGAACATCCAATGCAAACACGACTTGTCGACACAGCATTGGGTTTGCGGAGAGACCATGCGAAGCGCTCAGGACGGGTGGCGTGAACGACATTCACCCGGATCCATACAGGCGGCAATCCTCCCATGCAAAACCGGACACACATGGTAAAGATGTGTAGAGTATGTTTCCAGGCGCTCGCTAGAAACGTCCCTCGCGGCAACCCACAAATCACCGGACCTGCATTCGTCGGCGTGCCCTGGGCTTGATACTATCTGGGCACGGAAAGGTCTTTGGAGACTTGATGTTTTGATCATGCGGCCGCTTTCACGGGTGATAGCGGAAGGTTCATGCGTGTAGCCGGCGTATGCCTCGCTCCCGATGTCGCTCCGAGCTTTCGCATAAGGAGTTATGTTGGTATGTTGAATCGGGGGGTGTTGTTTGGACCATCGGCGTTAAGGTTTCTTTTGCCAAATCCAAAATTTCGTATAGCGGGAACAAAGACGATGAAGGGCGTTTATGATTGGCCTTGGGGACCAGAGGCCGCTGATCTGACCTACTTGGAGATGACAGCATCGACAACAGCTCCTTCAACTGGTCGGTTGCCGCGTTTCGGTATACAACAAGAAGAATTGGTGAGATCAGCAGCATCAGTAAATATCGAGAAAGATACAACCTTAGCGTGCCACGTGCGGTTAGCAGCTGCGACACCCCGAGATCAATGTAGAAAATTGCAAAGCAGCAATCCGGCATAGCGATTTATTGCAGAGCTCTTCATGATCAGGAAGGTACTGCCCGCCCAGTTGGTGGCTCCCGACTGATACATGGCTAGGCCATTGGGTTGCAGTCCAGTGAGCATCTCAGGCTGCTATCCTGATGCTGTAGTCATGCCACCAATCGTAGGATGCGATGCCGCTTGGACAACAAGAAACAGAGGTTCCTGTGCCGCAGCTGCATCTTTCTTGATTTTCATCGACGCGTTATCTGTGACGATGTTGCTGGCAGTAATAGGTGAGGGCTGGTGATGGTCCGACTTATCGATGGGGGCAGCGGAGCGCGACTGCCCACCACATGCTCGCTTACTGCTAGCGTCCCTTGGCACCAACGCAGCTGCGAAAATGAGTTTCGCGAATTTCCTCTTCGTCTTCTGACAAGCGCCAACTAACCCCACGACAACACAGATTGCACCAGGAGACCCGACATCAGGTACGCTCTACAGAACACGCTCTACTCGAATACTCGGAGCCGTTCAGCATTGCGACACTCGAAGCTGCCCCGCGACTGGTCCGCCGCCGTCAGACGAAGTGTATGGTCGCACGCGAGCCGCTCGATATCTATACTTCTACACCTGGCTATACAAGGCGGGGGACTCTGCGGGCAGTGGGAGCAATGCTGCGGCTTCGCCCAACTGCAATTGAGGACAAAGGCTAATTTGATTGTGTGGGACAGCGTCTTCTGAACAACCGCAATCATGGGGTATCTATTCTTCCCTCACCCTCAGTCTTGTACAAGCACTAACACCCGCCAGTATCTCACGAGACTCTCGCCACAAGCGTTCCGCGTCCGGTGCGAAGCGCGCATACTACCGCAAGAAGAGGTATGCATAACCCGATCGCTTCTCTAGTCATGTCTAACATGGCTTCAGGGCTTTCGAGAAGGGCCGCCAGCCTGCCAACACTCGTATTGGCACAAAGCGTGTTCATCTTGTCCGCACCCGTGGCGGCAACCGCAAGTTCCGTGCCCTTCGTCTCGAAGCCGGCAACTTCTCCTGGGGCTCCGAGGGCATCGCCAAGAAGACCCGTGTCATCGGTGTCGTCTACCACCCCTCCAACAACGAGCTCGTCCGTACCAACACCCTGACCCGCTCCGCTATCGTCCAGATCGATGCCGCTCCCTTCCGACAATGGTACGAGGCCCACTACGGCTCTTCGCTCGGCCGCAGGAGGCAGGTCAAGGCCGGTGAGAAGGAGGAGGACAAGAAGAAGTCCAACTCGGTCACCAAGAAGCAGGCCGACCGCTTGAAGAACGGAGGAAAGATTGAGAACGCTGTTGAGAAGCAGTTCGAGGCCGGTCGTCTGTACGCCGCTGTCTCTTCCCGTCCCGGCCAGAGCGGTCGCTGCGACGGCTACATCCTCGAGGGTGAGGAGCTTGCTTTCTACCAGCGTCTCCTCAGGAAGTAGAGGTGATATTTGGGGCTTCTTCGGTGCATTGGTCAGGTCAAAATGGGTGTTTAGTCATGTATCTGGTCTGCATAGTCGCGGGACACTGAATGCACGAGGCATCATAACGCCACTTCTCTAGATACCACGAGACTACGATGAAATGGGTTTCAAATGTTCATGTGGAGTCTTTTTTCCTTTCCGTCCATCTTGCTACCACTGCACATCATTCATCGGTCCAACATCACGAAGCTGACATACCATATCAACATATTTTCCTCATCGTCGCTCTCACGTCGTTCAAGTATGATTACTGAAGTAGGAATTTTATACAAAGTGCGCTATTAATCATCATCATCATCGCTATGCATAACTTCCCAAGGTGATCCCATCGCCTTTTCACATGCCAACCCCTCTTTCTTATCCATGCCAACCACTCTTCACCGAGCCCCATCCCTACCGTCCATGCACTCTTTCTACCCGACAACCTGGATCACACACTTCGGCACACGTTTCGTTTCGTCACCCCTACAGCTTCGATGCCGCAACTGGAGAACCGACCTATGGTGGTAGCCGCGTCAGCTTGCATTCACATGCTTGAAGTTTTTTGTTTTGTTGTTCAGTGCAGCGGCGGTGTGGGAGCGCGCAAGTGTAGTGCAGGTAGTGTAGATAATAACAGCAAACATGATGGTGGAACGCTTCTTTGCATTTCTTGATTTAAAAACAGAACTCTTTTTCTTTTCTTTTCCACTTCAAAAAAGGCCTGGAACATTGGTATAAAGGTTTACAAGGATAACAGCAAAGTGGATAAACTCATGATAGTAGAAGAATAACCATGACAAGAAGACTACAACTTGGAGGCTCCCTTGGGCGGACCTACATTCGTAATCTCATTGTAGAGCAGTCTGGACATAGAGTTAGCACATGAATCCATCTTTTTACCATTGGCAGAGTCCAGTTCATAGGGTGGAAAGAAAGAGAAAAGTGCACTTACGAAGTCAAAAACTCGGCGTAGTCTTCACCAGTCACCTGTCCCTCAAAGTACTTCGCAGCAAGATGGAACTTGTTGCCCTTTGGCGCCTTATCACTCAATGCCTGCGCCTGCTCCTTCAGCAGCTTGAGGGCGTAATCCTTGGTCACCTTCTTGCCTTCGGCAGTCTCGACATTGTGCCTAGTCCACTGCCAGAGTTGTGAGCGTGAGACTTCAGCGGTGGCGGCATCTTCCATGAGGTAGTTGATGGGAACGCAGCCTACGCCACGGATCCAGGCCTCCATGTAGGACAGTCCGATATCGAGGTTCTTGCGGATACCGTCCTCAGTCACTTTGCCGGGGACGTTCATGTTGAGGAGGTCGTTGGCAGTAATGTGGACGTCTTCGCGGCGGACATGCATCTGGTTGGGAGCAGGCATGTGCTCGTTGAAGACCTCGCTTGCAATGGCTGCGAGGGCCGGATGGGCGACCCATGTGCCGTCGTGGCCGGCGCGTGCCTCGCGCAGCTTGTCGGCCTTGACCTTGGCCATGGCGGCGTCGTTGGCGGCTTGGTCGTTCTTGATGGGGATCTGGGCTGCCATGCCACCCATAGCGTGGACACCGCGCCTGTGGCATGTCTTGATGAGGAGCTTGACATAGGCATCCATGAAGGGTGAGGTCATGGTGACGGAGTCGCGGTCGGGGAGGACAAAGTTGGGGTTCTGGCGGAAGCGCTTGATGGTGCTGAAGATGTAGTCCCAGCGGCCGCAGTTGAGACCGGAAGAGTGGTCGCGGAGCTCGTAGATGATCTGGGAGTAATTAGTCAAAGCATTGGATGGAAGTAAGAAGTGGGACATACCTCGTCCATCTCGAAAGCAGCGGTGATGGTCTCGATCAAGACGGTACCACGGATGGTTCCACGCCTCATGCCGATGTAGTCTTGCGCCAGGTTGAAGACGTCATTCCATAGCCTGGCCTCAAGATGCGACTCCATCTTGGGCAGGTAGAAGTATGGTCCTGTTCCGCGCTTGACCAGCTCATGTGCGTTGTGGAAGAAGTACAGTCCAAAGTCGAACAGTCCACCGGAGATGGGCTCGCCATCAACTGTGAAGTGCTTCTCCTCCAGATGCCAGCCTCTCGCGCGAGCGATGAGTGTGGGCAGTGTTCGGTCGGTGCGGAGCTTGTACTCCTTCTCGCCTTGCTTGAAGTCGACTTGCTTGCGGATGGCGTCGTAGAGGTTGAGTTGTCCGTTGATCATGTTGTCCCATGTTGGTGCAGATGAATCTTGGAGACGTTAGCTATAGTCCTCTGCTCAAAGTGATAATCTACGTACCCTCGAAATCGGCCATGTATGTCCAGACATTCGAGTTCAGGGCGTTGACAACCATCTTGCGATCTGTCGGGCCAGTAATCTCGACGCGCCTGTCAACAAGACCTGGCGCTGGTGGTGCGCCCTTCCATGCATCGTTCTCGCGGATGTGCTTGGTCTCTGGGAGGAAGTCGAGAAGGTTGCCCTTGTCGAGCTCAGCTTGTCGGATTACTCGTCGCTGCAACAGCGCTTTCCGGCGCTCATTGAATGTGCGGTGAAGGAGCGCAAGGAAGACACAGGCGTCCTTGCTGAGGATGTGACGGTTCTGATCGTTGAGGTCGCCGAGGATGTTGACCTCTCGTAGAATACTGTCGGCGCTAGCTGCCATTATGAAATATGTATATGTTCTTGTACAATTGATGAATATCTTCAAGGTATGAAGAGAGGAATGCAATCAAGTATGCAGCGTGCGGAGAGGGCTGGGCGGCCGGTAGATAATATATTCATGATACAAACGTCACCCATCTTGACGTCTGGGCCGAGGATCATCTTGCGTCGGCAGACCGATGCAGGCTAGTCGGCTGGCCGTGAATGGTAAACTCCAGGCCCAGGTTCGGGGGAGGGGAGCTTCGAGCTTGTGACGATGCCAAGTCCCGAGCGAAGATGCGGGGATAACCCAACCCGTTACCACTAACTCACCCGATCAGCACAACAAACCCTGACGAACAGTGGGTTAGCAGACGATTAAACGCGATAAATGTCTCCGCGATATCGCCATAGTAATGATTTTCACATTGATTTGTGGATAGCAGAGGCTGCTGACGGACTGCACCGGCAATTGACGGAAGTCGCGATGCTGATGCTTGATAGCAAGCGCGTTGCCGACAGCTTCGCCGGCCACTTCCGATGGCGCGTCCAGGTATGTAATCTTGCGCATTCTTACCACGGCACTTACACAACGATGCTGGAGTCTAGCGACCTTTTTATGATTCTCAGTCCTGATCATTAGCGGTGGGCGGTGTCGATCGCTGAGCGAAGACGTCAATCAGTCGTCATTCGTACATGGCAAGTATAGCGGGAATAACACCAGCCGAGCATTGCAGCACATGCAGAAGAAGTGAACTAGAGCGCGTCACACAAGACCATACGATGAGTACTTTGCCCTCTGGTCCGTGTCAATGAGGAACAGATATCATGCCCCAGGCGTAGCCGAGGTATGCCTAGTACCGAAAGGCTTCAGAGTGTCAGACGCACATGGTAGAAAGGTCAACAGCATAATTGCTTTCATCATGAACATAGATTTCTTCTAGATCTGAGGATACAGGTATGTCGCATCTTTGATAGACATTAAGCCCATTACTGCGCTCTTCAGTAGCTCTTAGCTAACCTCTCGTGTAGGTAAGCCGGCCACAAAAATACCATGTTACTCCCTCCATCGCTATGAAGCACACGAAAGCCTCGTTACGATCCTCTACACCTTCGTCACCGCAATCTCGAAGGGAGTGTTCCCACTCTTCAGACCCCAAGTACAAATTCCGCTTCCACCACAGCTCCCAGAGAGGTTCTCTCCAACCGCAAAGTGTCCCTCCGCCTCGAACGACTCCGTGAATTGCTCACCCCGGTACACCAAATCAGCCACGTGCGTGAACTTCAGGTTGAAGTCACCGGTTGCGAAACCGCTGCTTCCCTCAAGCACGTTCATGATCCAGTAGCCATTGGACGTGGCATCGCATGGCCAGGTACGATCGAGGGGTGACTCACCCTTGGTGTACCATTGCGCTTTGCAGTTCTAGGCTCGGGTTAGTGAAGGCATTGGCATATTTGGGAAAAGAGGATGAACATACGAGGCCTTGGCTTCCTGCTGGCACGGTTACGTCGCTGCCGTCAGACTGTGATGTGCCGAGGTTGATCTCGTTGGGGTCGGTCACGGAAGCTGTGATCTGAGCCCATGGATAGCTGCCGGGCCGTCCCGACGGGCTATAGGAAGTCACCTTGTTGACTTGAAAGTCTTGAAGCGTAGCTTGACGAGCTGCGAGCGGGGATGCCGCGGCTGAAGATGCAATTGCCAGAATGGCTGCGAAGGCGTTTTGTGTGAACTGCATTGTGATGGTAGGATTCTGAAGTGCTGACCATTGGTGTCCAGCACATAGAGTTCCACTTTGGCTCTTCTTATACACAATACGCTGCTTGAGGCCTCCCAATTTTAATATCACCATCACCGTACATCCGCCTTCCCGAACAAGTATCCACGATATTCCGTCAACCAGGAGCTTGACAGGTTGCCTTGCATTAGTCACCCCACTTTTAGGCATCCCGCACCTAATTTTAGGGAGATCTACATCAGTATACCGGAATACGATACTCTCCGCCTCGCGATGCTGGATTACTGATGCTCGTACGATATGCGGAGAGACGTAGTAGGCGTGTATACAAAACGACGATGCTTGGAATCTTTGAGGCACCGCTACAAGCCTTCCAAATTGGACTCGATAGATCTCTGGTCGTAAATTCGCACGCCAAAACGAAGACCAGAACTGCATGACACTAGTCTACTCGCGCAAGTTGCATACTGCGAATTACATCTTCGACGGATAGATCCATAAAGCCAGTCACTAGTCACAACGACAGCCATAGCCAGAAGAGATTGTTCGAAGAAGGTAAGACTGTTCATTTGCTAACGAAAACTTATAAGGTTATAGAATGTTACCAGGTGACCGATATATACAATACAAATTCGTTGTTGTGAATCTTCAAGGCGAAGACGAAGCAAGTCTCCCAGAAGTCAATCGACTCCCATTACCAGTCGAGTTTGATTGCCACTGCTCGCTGCCCCTCATAGCCCGAAACTCTCTGAAGTTAAGATACTCGGTATAATCCTCTTCGAGACGTCGTCGATCGTCGTTCGCTTGTCGTTCGGCGTCATCTTGTTGTCTTCGAACATCGTCTTGCCGCCTCCGAGCGTCTTCTTGCCGTCGCAGTCGTCTGCGCCGTGTCTGAACTGCACAGTCTTGTGTGAAGAGAAGAGTCAGCTTGAACTAAGTACGAAGTATGGTTTCAGCCTACGGTGGAAGGGCCTGCACAGCCACCCGCGTAATCCCGGTGAGGCAATCAGCAGACCAACAAGGATGCTGGTTATCGCCACACAGACGCCAATCAAGGTGAAGATGTCCTGCCGCGACCAACTCGTTTGGGCTGGGTTGCCGAAGGTTGAAGATTGGCCATCGCGAACAGAGGGTACGGACACCGCTTCAATGCATGGAATGAACCAGAGCACAAGCACACCAACAATCGATGTCATGATTTTCGCCAAACGATAAAATGTGTGCTAATCAGAATAGCGTCAGATGCTGGCAATCTTCCCCTCTCAAGGTGCTCGACCGGGTCGGTGCGTGTGAAAAGTCAACTGGGCTCAGAGTCCGCCTTAGCAGGCGGGTACGCACAGAAGAATATAGAGGTAGTTTAGAAAGAAGATGGTGGAGAGGATCATACAGAGAAGTCAAAAGCAAGATGGTAACTGGTGAAGGCTTGTGGAGCAGATTACTTGTCTTGATATAAGGAAGATATTGTCCCAAGATTTTTACATCTATATACATGACGACGGTGTTGGAGCATGAACCTGCCAGTAGATCTGCCTCTTGTATGCCTAGGTGCGATTTCGGAGTACACCGACACGCCGGGGATGGGCATAAGCGTATGGCATCTTCCATTATGTGGCTCGGGTAGCTGCAATGAAAACGCCACCTATTGTAAAGTGGAATCTTCCGTCGTCTGGCTCCGGAAGCTCCAATAGAACCCCATGCTTTGGCAGTGGGAATACGCAAAAGTGTGTGGAATCTTCCGTTGTGTGGCTCGGGTATCTGCAACAAAAACGCCATGTGCTGCGCAGGAGCGGACATGCGCAGCTGAACTCTAGCCTTACCTAAGTAGCCTTACGTCTAGGCCAACGCAGACGAGGCTGGGCTATCCCTCGCGAGCCTTACATTCTGTCACCTTTCAGCGCATAAGTCTTTGGCATCGCAGCTGCTTCAATCACATTTTACCAGCTCGTGCTTATCGGAATAACCCGCCCGCACATACGAAACCTGCAGCTAAAGAAGGAGACGAAGTCGTTGGCTAGCATTCTGGTATGGCAAACCGTTCTCTATCGCAAAGCCGATCTCAGGAAGCTCGAGTTTGTGGATCGTCTAAAAACCCCGCACTGCCGCGAACTGTTTGCAACAGAAACGTCGCCCTCTACGTTGACCCATCGCACGAAATCATTCGAAAACACCGACCATATTACACTCACCCAGTCAAACCCAACAAGAACTCGTCCAACACTTTTGCGTCGCTCTACACGTCGTCTCCTTAATTGTATCATAACAATAAGACTCAGAAGCCTCTCTGTATATTCGAAAGCTCATTGTACTCGTGTTGCAGCTGCGGATACACCTTTCGACAATCTCTCCTATTCCAACCCTTGATATCGAACGGCTGGTACATGGGCGACAGCAATCTGAAAGTTGCAGTACCTGGTCGTACTCAGCATCTATGTTCTACCTTATTATAGAAAAAAGCCACATGCAACATCGCTGTGGATGTATTCGGAACGACTTGAGAGGTGTACACCGCCATGAGCGTATCCTGGATAACGGCACCAGAAATTTAGCTAGACTGATAGTGAGAGTGATGAGGGCGATAACATTTCGATAAGAGTAAGATTATCATGTTTCGACCAGCTTTGTTGTTGCATGCCTGAGGCGAAAAGACTTTGTGAAGGCTCGTTACGTGGTAGAGTAATTAGAGTCGCGAATGCGCTTGCAGAACTCGAGATGGCGAAGAATAGGAGAGCGGAACCTCTGGGAATAAAAGAGACCAATGGGCCTTTTTGAATGGGGATGTCAGGCTGAGGGGTGGTTGCTGAATGTGACGTCTTGAACAATAGTTGTTGTAAGTAGTAACACTTCGCCCTCGGTAGACAGTGGATCCAGAAAGAACGAATCAGGAACTAGACTCCGGTTGAAATAATGATTGGCTTCAGAGGCTCCTGTCGAGAGAAAAACGACCGGACTTACTTATTCATAACTCGAGAAATGCGAAACGTCCATTTTGCCTCACCTCCAGCTTCAGGCACAACATGACGTTCAAAAGTTCATAAGACGAAGAGTGGTCGACTATCATTGGTAGAAGTTCTGGCGCTGTCAAAGTAATTTCCTTCGCTAGCTATGTCGTGACGGCGTGAGTGCGTTGGCTAACAAGGATTTTCAGCCTGGAATCTGATCAAATCACCCAAGATGCAGCGTTGCGCTTGCCCTCGATAACGATTGGTGCGAGAGGTGCAGATACGCATAGAGTTGCATGTGGGTCAATTTTGACTGCGGATAGTGGAAGCCGGTGTAAACAGCATGGCGTCAGTCGACAGGTGTCACCCGGTCGGAACGTTCCGTAAACACATTCCGAGGGGTAGCACAAGTCCGAATCTCCACGGTTCATAGAGGAGACT
This sequence comes from Alternaria arborescens, assembly GCF_004154835.1. NCBI lineage: Eukaryota > Fungi > Ascomycota > Dothideomycetes > Pleosporales > Pleosporaceae > Alternaria > Alternaria arborescens. Next base: position 55,694 of record NW_021167887.1, read on the forward strand.
GGTGGGATTCTGGAGAACGAAGCAAATAAGGTTCTTGGTATATGTACATGCGATGCAGAACCGGTCTTCTCACGTCCTCGTGTAAATCTTACAATGCTTCTTCCTGCTCTCTTCTCAAGGTCCATCGCCCACGTCTCCCTTACCGACATCCACGAAACTAGCAGATTGTATTGTCATGGTCAAGGTCATGGTCTGTTACCCACCACTTCTAGGAACTCGTTGAATCTAACATAATCTTCGTATCGTGCTAGCATCCGTCTTCTAGCTTCGTCTTGCTGCCGTAATCTTCTACGTCGTATCCAGATCGCACAGTCTTAGGTGAACAAGAGGATTAGCTTGAACGAAATGTGAGCAGTCACAACTCACAGTGGAAAGGCTTCCATGACAATTCGCGTAGCTTGGATGAGGCTAACAGAAGACAAACCAATATTCCAATTACTGACACGAAAACGCCGATCAGTGTAAAGATGTCTTGCCGTGACCATTTTGTGTGCGTTGGGTTCAAGTCGGGGGGAGTCTGATGGTTGATAGGTTCTACATTGCGGATAGGTGGGACTGGAGAGGCTTGCGCAAGAGCGATAGAAAAGACAATGGTTGCAGTTAAGAACGACATAATGGATAGGGGATCTTCAAGCGCAGAAGCGACAAAGCGAGCTATCTGTGTAGTATGTCTGATAAGTCCGACAAGAAGATACCTGCGGTGGCCCAGCTTTTAAGATACAAAACGTATTATCTGTTTCTAGCCTAACCTCGCCCTTATGGATCGTCCTTGCTAAGCGATTCTCTGACTTGCGCGGGCCCGGATTAGCGGCCAAATGGTGCTAATTGGCCTGCAAGTTCATGCGTGAAGACGCCGCTAACCGCTTACGGTCTCATCCGTAGCGGGCGGGATGACGAATGTGTTGATTGTTTTTCTCATTAGAATTTCCAGCATGGAAACGTTTATTATACCTAGGTATGCAACACCATGGACGGCCACACTGACTCGATGCGGGGGCATCGTCTTTGGTAAGAAGTGTTCTCACAAAAATTGCTACCGTCCACTAGTTTTGTTACCAAAGAGTTCGATGTTGCGCTTATATCATCGACAAGGCGATGATCGTGGCTCTTCCAGGTCCAACGCTCTTTGCACTTCAACTCAGCCAAAAGCTATGATACATCCAGACTTTACCATTTCGTCTTTTCACGCGCGAATGGCTTCCACAAGTAATCAATGACAACTAACTCAGATTTGCAGGAGTGGGAAACTAGCACTCGAAGACCAGCCTTCGCATCCGCATCAAAAGTCCCCTCGCCTTGCCTTCAGCAGATCGTCGTAGCGGTCTTGCCACTGCTGATGAAGTACTCTGTGGTCTTTTCTCTTCCAACTTTCGATAGTCGAAGGCCGATTTACCTGCGTCATCGTCCTACGATGATCCATTTCTGGATCTAGTCAGCCTTTATAGCTCCTGTCGCTGTGTAAAAGAACGGAGATGCTTACCAGGCTGCAGAGGCTTGCGAATCAATGGATGGGTTTACACAACCACTCCCATGTTTTGGGTAACGCAACAGGAACGCCGACCAATGCGATGACAACGATGTTGCTAGGGGTCACGTGTTGTGGCAGTGTACTCAGGTAGGTTGGCTTGATGTGCCTGTGGACTGGGAGAATATCAACCAACCTCCAGCTTTGATACACCATTGATCGCATCGTTATCTCATTGCGGTAGCTGGGTGTGTCCTCGAGGCTACGATGGAAAGCTGAACGTGGGCTGTGCCCACTGGCAGGCTGATTTTGAGACGACCTATCAAATTGATGTTCACTCTCCAACAGACCCTGGAAAGCCTGGATACGAAGCTCACCGGAAATACCAACGCGTGCAGGAAGTATCCAGAATGACTCAATCACAAAGCACTCAGCTAGAGCACCATCGTAATTCTGTCGTATCTGGTTCTTTACATCGCTCTTACAGCCTCCAACGCGCTAAATATTCCTGCTTCCCGATTTCGGCAATTTTGGATCACTGAGTCCTCATGGTACCTTGGTGTACTCGTGCAAGCAAAAGCCAGAAATGAGATGAATCGGTGAACGGACCCATTGCGCTCAGCCAATCGGCACTGCACGACTTCACCGATCATGGAACCTGAGTGACGCGGGAAACGTGTCCGCCGCCGCAGCGTCGAAAACTCAACCCCTAAGCCGCGAATGTCGGGAATACTCATGGAAATAGGCGGATTCGATGTTCATCTTGCAATGAACAGCAGACGGCGATACTGTTTGAATAAGGTTGCTAGACAGTCGTGTCAGTGGTATCATCTGCCCTTATGGCCTTATAAGATATCGCGAAGAACTTAAAGCTTTGGTCTTCTGTCCTCCGGCGATTTTGATGGCGTAGCGACGTTTGAACTGACCGTGGAGGTCCTATTCAAGCGACAGGAAGCTGCGTTGAGGACATGCGTAAGCTCGAGTGGTTTTTCGTTGTATTGAAAGGCGAATTTGCGAACGACTGCCGGTAACCGATACCATCGTCATTTGGAAATATCAGTCTGATCATGAATGGTGTCAAAAATGCAAAAGGGAGCTGATTAATGAACTCTGAGTTGATAGCATTCGAATGATGCCATGAATAGCTTACACGCTTTTTGCAGAAAAAGGGAAACCTGCCGTTATCTGACTCAGACATAACGCCGCAATAATCTCAATCAACATCTACAAGTTCGCGCGGTCGATGCGCTTGCCGCTCTCGTCGAATCGGATCTGCTTCCCGCTGACAAGCGCCTCTTGCAACCAGGCGCCGATCTGCACAGCCTTGACAGCATTCTGGAACTCCAGAGGAACTGGTGTGTTGTCCAAGCACGCGGCTGTGAACTCGTTGGCCTCCTTGACGAAACCAGGCTCGAAACGACCCCAGTAATCGGCGGGTACCTCCCGGGTAATGCCAGCCTTGGAGTAGTAGTTGACAAGGTTCTTCTGGGGGTTAAGGTTGACGGTAAGCTTGCCCTCGGTGCCGATGATCTCGGTAACATCTTCTTGGCCGTGGGTCATCATGCGAGAGGCGTAGTAGTGGGCGATCCTGCCGTCCCAGAACTCGACGATGCCGACGGCGTTATCGTAGTCCTTGTGTTGCTTGAGACCTGGGAGAATGGCGACAACACCGTTTGCGGAGATGGACTTTGGTACCACGTTGGAGCCGAAGTACCACAGGGTCAGGTCGATGTCGTGCACGGACATGTCGACGAATACACCGCCAGACCATGCAGCATATTGAACGAAGAAGTCTGATCGAAGGAATTAGCATCTGATTCGACGATGTGTCAATTATCATTAGACATACCTGGGTCGGGATGTTGCCTGTCACAAGTTTGTGATCGGACAACTGTGGGTCTGCCAATGGCACCTTCCTCAATCTTGCGTGCAACATCTTGGTAGCTATCGTCGAAGCGCCTTGAGAAACCGCACATGACCTTGAGGTGTGGCTTCTTCGCAGCTGCGTCAACGACATCCTGGCAGATCTGGACGCTGGTGGAGAGAGGCTTCTCGCAAAGGACGTGCAGGTCCTTCTCGATAGCTTGGAGAGTCTCCTCGGCATGTACCGAGGTCGCTGTGCCGATCACTACAGCCTCTAGGCCCTTGTGCTCAAGCATCTTCTTGTAGTCGTCGTACAGAGTAACGCCATATGGCTCGAGGTGCTCCTTGCCCCATTTGAGCTCATTCTGATCGGGAGAGAAGGCAGCGACAAGCTCAGCGCGAGGAGTCTTGTTCAAGATGTTGAGGGCGTGGCGAGCGCCCATGCGGCCGAGACCTGCAACGGCAACTTGGAGTCTGTGAGGAGCCATCTTAAAGCGATTTCGGGAGGAGTGGAAATGCTAGTTTATGGAGATGGTAAAGGGGGAGGAGTAAGATGAATGCAGGATGAGCGATCGAAGCGCAGCGAGGAAGACATTTTATACTGGCTGTGGGCAGATCACTAATTCTCGTGCACCTTCGGAGGAGGTTTTTGTCAATGTTCTCAGCATCTTCGTCGAGCTCGCTGATTGGCCAGATAGCGTTCGTATGAAGTTCGGAGGAGGTTTTCGCAATGCGATGCGCGCCGGTGTGGGGAACATGCGGGCGGAGTGCTTGGGATAGGTGCCAACAGCACTGAGCGGGGCCCGGAGGAGGTTTTGCATTGTAATTTACACTAGCGTTCAAGTCAAGACCGGCACCAGCACCGTGCGCAACCCTCGGAAGAAGGTTTAACGATGGCAAAACACCCCGCCAGGGCAATTTCCTCCGTTTCCTCCTCACGAAGACCACGAATGCTTCACCCTAAACTGGATCAGCACTGGATAAAAGACGATACCGCTTCTTTTTCACCCTATCTCCACGCCGCGACCCCAGATATGATCTTCAAGTGTAGTCTGCGGGGGAAGAAGCGCCGAAGCTTGCTCCGTCTAGGGACACCGGCGTAGACGTGACCTAACAAACGACTACCATTAACTTCATATTCATCCATCGCTCCTCGGCGCACGTATCCATAGCTCGGTCGGTGCCTTAGAGTCAAATATGGTGCTCATCCCCGAATTCTGATGTCCGCCCGCATATGTTGTACACTTCGATTAGAATCACCGGCTTGCCGTAGACCTTGTCTCCGATTGCCTACGCGTTTACGACCCAGGAACTGATTTTCAATAAAGAGCGCCGAATTTGCCATGGTCTCGCTGACCGTCTAGCATTTCAAAGGAGCAAGGAACCATACTCCTCACAGGATCTACACATACGTTACAGCAGACGATACTCGCCCGAGATGACCTTTGTGGCTTCCAATCGCTGTTGTCCAGTTTAGAACACGAGCAACTAGACATTACCGCAACCTGTGTCATCAAAACGGCTTATGAAGAGTCGGTATACATTGTTTGCAAGCGCGTTAGCTACGGAAGCGCATCGAAGTGTGAAAGTCGATTTTACGCTTGATATGCGGTGAGGTGTTGGGAGGCTGTGCGCAATTGCGAACCAGCACACCCAGGAAACCCGCGCGCATCAAGCAGCCTAATCTTACGACTACAGCGGGGCTTCCAAAACTATAGAGGCGTTCGCCTTCAATGCAACAGATAATTTTCTAGACTACACAAGGAAGTTCGTATGCAACTGATGAGAATCTAGTAAGATACGAGACGAATCGCGATATGGTGTCTACTGCTATGCCTACTGACTGCAACGTAAACTAGGGGATGACCGGTTCTCATTCACTACTCAGCCACAGGAGTATAGACTTGATCTAGCGATTTAAAGCCCTCGCTCGAGTTATCTTCGGAGCACCAAGATACGGACGTCACATCTTGGATTGGAAATGTTATCGTCGTTGCGAAGGTACCATGCGGTAGTTGATCTCGCAACAATCCAGCGAGTAATGCAAGATGTTCATGCAACAGTCGCATGAAGCGCTTTCTTCTGTTTTCTTTTCTCTCGGTCGAGTCTCGCTGTCGTGTTATTCGTGATGCGATCTAGCCAGGCTTCAAGCTGTATAGTTGTGAGCAAACAGTCATTGAGCGCCGCTATGTGAGTCTGACCGTAGTGAATTTGAACAGCAGCCAACCTGTAAATGTCAACAGCATACATCCACCACCGACAGGTATATACCACTTCCAGCTCGGGTTATCTCTCAGTATGTCGACGTTCATTCCGAATAGACTCTTTGATAAGATCAGCTCAATTTGGCACACAGATCAGGGTGCACATACGGCGGAGAATGTTGCTGGGAGAAACACGAACTAGTAGTGTGTCAGCAGCGTCTTGATAATCGAGCGAAATGGACGTAAGCACATACTGTGATCCAACTGAGGCGCTTTAGGCTAGCTGACATGGTGACTGACTTGCGAGCTTCTCGGATCGTCACGAGATTGAATTCCTGGGTTTTCAGATCAATGATGCTAAGTTGGAATGCACATGATGTCATACGTACTATGTTAATAAGGTTTTGTGATGTGGTATCGAGCGAGTTCAGACTTTGCTCTATATCAGCCTGGAATCCGTGCAAGAACAGTTGGCAGTCTCCATAAGCATCGTCTTCTCGATAAAGCCGGTTGTAGTCGAAAACAAACTGAGTTGCCTCTTTGACATGATCTGCTAACAACCTGCGAAGTTCTGTCCATTGTTGTGCGTCTTCTAGAAGTTGGTCTGTGAGCTCTAGGTCTTCGCCCTTTGCATTGAGAATCTCCTTTCGCTTAGAACGCAGAATCTAGTCAGCCTCGTTGACAATCGGAAACACTTTTACGTGGTAACTCACACAGTGTTGCAAGCGCAATTCGCCATTCTCGCATACCATCTCCCACCTTATCCTCATCTGCTTCAAAAACTGGAGGTACATGTGTAACATCTCTTCCGGAATCCAGGTATCAGGCAAGTTGTGATAATGAGTCAGTCGACGGAAGCCATCTTTTCCATTCTCATCTTTGATCATGCTCCACCTCATCCCAATAGACATTATTGATGGCAAAGAAAATCCCATCTTCTGTTCCATCGTTGTTGCTGATGGAAAATCCAGTACCACTAGATACGTGATCACTGGACCTTTCCACGAACTTTTGTGTTGAAACGACAAGCTCGGGTGATCTGCCCGCAGCCATACTGAACATGAAGTTGCGGGAAAGATGCTGAGTGTGTTTCAGAACACTTCCAAATTACGATATAAGCTCACGATGACTTACAATAAATCCATTGCTTGACTTTGTACCACACCTCCAATATCAACTAGTGCGTTCTCTTCTAGAAACTTGAGTGAAGTCTTCCTCACTGATCTGATGATATGCATGACACTACATTGGGGTTTGCCGTATGCGTTCCGCCACTGCTCCACGGTGGTGTTTTTGGTAGATGCACCCATGTCAAGCAGAGTATCTGCCGTCTGGCGTTGGCCTTTCTGGAGTGCGAGTGCTAAGGGTGTGTCTCCATTGCTGTCAGCCTGATCAAACTCGGCGTCTTCTTCCAAAAGCTTGTGAGCAATGATTGGTTTGTCTTCCATGATGGCGTTGTGTAGTAGAGTTCTACCCCAAGCTCCCCTTCGGTTGAGATCATATTTTGCATCTAGGAGCAGCTGTACAAGATCCACGTCTCCAAATCTAACGAGCGAGCTGACTGTCTCATAATCCCTGGGTATCAGGATCTTAGCCGTCTCCTTCATCCCGCTCTTAGCTGCCCACCACAGTGGAGTATGGCCATTGCTATCCTTTGCGGCGACATCATCGACTTTTCTCTCAATCAATTCGTCCAGGATCTCATGAAGACCGAAGTGAGCAACAAGATGCATGCCAGTAATGCCTTGTGGAGCGACCTGACTAGATCCGGTACCTCGTGGCATTTCCTGGGTAGCGAGAAAAACCTGGTAGGCCGCAGCTACGCTCTGGTCATTTTCGAGAAACCGCCAAAGCAGCTCCTTATTCTTGTCTTCAACGGGCAAGATATGCTGAGCCCAGTACTTGCAAGCGTATCTGTAGAATGGGTATCTTGTAAGCCTCTTTTCTAATAACCTGTCGCTGCGACACGGCCCAGACTTTAACTCGGAATGTGCTAAGCATACGATACACATGTTTTGCAGCTTATTGACAAAAGAACTTGGAGCACGGAGTTGTCCATGGAAGCCTTGCAATGCGTCTGGCTGGAAGTAGCGCGATGCGTTAAGCCCTACAAGCACGGAAGTTGAGTCGTGTACCCAAATGACCTCCTGTGATCTAGATTCGACTTTCAGCAAACCCCGACACGAGGAGATAATGGCGTTAGCTACACCTTCATCATGGGTATCCAGCGGATCAAGGCCTTTGCTTTGATCACTAATGTCAAAAACCAGTGCCTGCTGCATCTCTGGCATAGTCAAATTCCTTTTCGCGAACGAGATCAGCGAAAGGACTCGACTTGCGAGTTTCGCATAGTCTTCACGCTGCTCCATAATTCGACGTGCTTCTCGACTATGAAAAGATGTCAGAGCGGATGACTCGGAGGGCGAGCTGACAAAGGCTCTAACTGCTTTCCATGAATCCAGTTTACCTATGCATTGCTCTGCTAACGAAAACCTGTTTATCGATCAATAAAAGTTAGTTTTGGAACTGGTTGTCTTACATGTCCTTTGAAAGTAGCACCAAGCTTTTTTTCAAATCGTCCATTAGCGTTTGAGAATGGAGCTTTTCTCCGAACCGCCTGATATTGATATTTTGTAGTTCGCGGTCCACAAATGTGGAGACGTCCCCCTCCTCTGCTTGTATGTCGATGCGGCCGTCTTCCCGAATTTGCCCTATAACATCAGGCACATTCCGTAGAGTGAAGAGCAGCTTCGCTCCGAAGTTTTCTTGTAGGTCCTGAAGACTTGCGATTGCTTCATCGGTACCTTTTTGTGCCGAATTGAGCTCATCCAGGGCATCTATGACTATGTAGACCTGGGTGTATAATGTTCCCACCGTGTTGGCTAATTCAGTAACAGCGTCAAGAGTTACTTCAGTACTATCTATCCAGGGTCCAGTATCCTGCAGTCGGTCTGACCATGGACAGTTCTCCACGAGTTGACTTAGTAATTGTTTCATGACCCTGAGAGTTGAAGGGACATCGCCAAGTTTCGCATCGAGGTACGCAAATGCAACACCTATTGATCCTTTGAAATCCTGGTTGCGTGATATGTCATTGAGTCGATCCACTACTTCTGAAGCGAGCATGGTTTTACCGGAGCCTGGTATACCTGGGCAGACCAAGGTAAAGCAGTCTCCGTCTAACCACCTCTGATATTGTTCGGTTTCGAAAAACCAACTTCCAATGCCCTTCAGAGACTTCTCCCTCAACCTTGAATGCTGTTGCTCTGCCATAGTCATCCTTCTTCCAAAAATCTTTTTCTTTTTTCGCTTGATGGTATAGCCAAGCCATGACATGACCTGTTCTCGGAAACGTTCAAGTTTCAACTCATCTGTCTCTCGAATGGGTTTAGCACAAGAACATTGCTTTCCAGTACGACAAGGGAAAATAGTTTGGGTAGTTACCTTCTTGACCTTGCTCGACGACTTGGTCGCCCAAGTTTGTGACGTGTGTTATGATCCGATCTCCCGTACTACTGGTGGCTGTCTCCATTATTGACGGTCCCTTGACTCTTTTCCAAGGGCGAAGAAGGACCAGCGCCGTAAAGATTGGATGAGCAACCCTGTAGCCGGGCAAGGACAATGTGATGGTCAATGGTGCAACGATCCGATGATAATACAATCATAGAAAACTTTACTTGTTCTTGCTGACGGTGTTTTGTGTCGAAAGCCCGTTGTTCCTGGAAGATATACCAAGAAAAGACTGTAACTGGAGGTTGAATGAGATCTCGTTTTGCTCAGGTCGCGCGACAATTCATATAGTCCATGAGTCTCGTGGATTATAGCTGTTTGTTTCGTGCTTCAGTTATGTTAGTCGAAATGTGTTTTCTGGAGGATAAGAAGCTCGCAGCAACGAGTTCTTTAGTATGTTCGACGAAAATTGGCCAGCATGACGGCTATATATTCCAGCAAAAACGATCTTACGTCAAGCCAGGCTCACGAGCTTTTCACGAGGTCTTATTGACTGTTGCGTCCAACAGGCGCATAATCTTCAACGGTGAAAACGAACCCGTGCAGGTGCTTGCCGACTGAGCAGCAACGAAGGCGCAAGGCCACGTCAGTACATGAAACTCAGCACACTACCAAGGATTAAACTCATGCACCATGCTAGAGACCATGCATGAATTAACCCCACCCGGGCGCTAGTGCTGTCCCTAGCAACCTTCCTGGACGCACCTATTGGTCGATCAGAGAAACCGGTCAGTCCTTCGTAAGGGAAAAAGTATCAGGCTCTTCAGCTGAGCCGCCCCAAGCTGCAACGATTGGACATATTTTGAGATCTTCCAGATCTGCTGAACTTTCGATGGAATGTGGTAAAGTTGCGTCCTCATTCTGAATTTAACGAACCCAGGCGATGTATAGCGCAGGGTGCGGGGTAAGAAGTACAGTCCGTGCGCACCGAACGAGCCAGTTCAGTCAACGAGCCACCCCACCAAGATCGGACGACCAAAAAGATGAGGTTATTGAGCCACCCACAAAAGCTATTATCGTGAGATTTTTTAGTGTATTACTATATAGACGCTACTAAAGCGTTTGCACTACTTGTATCTCGCTGGCGTCTTAATTCGGCGGGTGTGCAGGCTAAATTTAGGTGGGGAGGGCGCCCGAGGCGGACCCTTAACTACCTAGCTTAATAGAGTAACAACACGACAACGCTTTGCTAGTTTTTTTGCTAGCTTAGCTAAGGCTTCTCGCTTACGCTTATTTGCTGTATTGTAAGTTTTTTTTAGTATTGCAGCTTGTTGTTGCTGCTTTTTAAGTTCTCGCGCGGCAGCTTTCTCCTTACGCTGCCGTAACTCCTCCGCATCCTTAGCAATTTTAGCTTATTAACGAGCCACCTTTGCAGCTTCTTAAGAGCGCTTTTTCTCTGCTGCTTCTGCTGCTTTTCGCTCTCTATCGCGAGCTTTTTAGAGTTGTTGCTCGGCGGCTTTGTCTAGTTCTGCGGCCTTGCGCGCGCGGAGACTGGCAAGCTTCCTAGGACTGTAGAATACAGCTCCGCCGTGCTAATCGTCGCCCTCTTAAGTAGTTAGTGTTGTTGATTTAGACAGTCAGGATCTTATAAGGTTAAGTTCAGCGCGAAGCTCCGCGTTTTGGAGGCGGAGAAGCTCGTTATTAACCTGCAGCGAGTGTAGGCCTTAGGACAGCCGTTTAGCTTTAAATTTGGCCTTGTTAGCCACCGCAGCGTCAAAAATTTTGCGCAGTTAAGGCTAGGTATCGCTGTCGCCTTGCTCCCTAATTTTTAGCTCGTTATCTTAGTGTTATAGTTAGTTATTATAGCGTTAAAGTACTAGGTCAGCGTCTATTAGCTATACGCCTGTAGCTTGAAAACTCTTTAATATGAGATCGTAAGTTATTGTAGAGCTCTAAGCTAGCCAAAAGTTGCTGTAGAAGTCGCGTTTGGTGATCCTTGAGATGCCCTGCGTACGGTGGAGGCGTTAGGTGAGCTCCTCTGTGTAGTGCTTTAAAAGCGGCGCAAAGAGCACAACATCTAACAGCTGCAAACTGTGTGTAGAATGTGGTAGGTACACTATAACTATAATGCGTTTGGCTTTACAATACTCTAAAAAATCGGGCGTGAGGTGGCTAGCGTGGCCGTTAAGGATTAGAAGGCGCCATTGCCGGCGAGCTTTGGCTACCGTGAAGCGTTCGAAGACCTGTTGAAGCTAGGCAAGTCCTAAATTATTATTTAACTATCCTGAAGCTGAGTAGGATACGAAGATTTAGTGTTAATCGGCCAACAGGTCGTTAACTTAGCTTGATTGAACCCCGGAGATGCCCTGATAGATAAGAGCGGGCGGCAATGCCTCTCTAGAAGCGCATACGCAAGCCAGCAGCGTAATCTATTCTCTGTTGCTATCCCTTATCGCTGCGGTACGCTCCCCGGACTTATAAACTGCCTTAGAGAAGATCCTCTTCCTGCGGTGGGCGATGCTGACAAAGAAGCTCTTCTTATCTATATTGTACGTGTTGCATTCTTCAATCTTATGTTCTCGCATTTTAGAGTGCAGCAAATTAAAATATAACTTGTATTTACGCTTGTTGTTAGCTAAGTAACGCTTACGATCTATACCGGTGTCCTATTTAGAGATAAGCTCATCGGGATGACGGTGTTGAAGCTGGGTAACCTAGCTATCCGAAACCTTATGTTGCGCAACCGCGCTGCCGAAATTCTTTAAAATAGACCTTGTAGGTGGTACGCTAGCTCTTGTTTGCCCTTCTATATACCTAATAAGCTCATCCTCTTGTTGTGGGTTGAGATTTCGTCGACGTTCGGCCGCCTCGGTGCCCCGGGGTTGTTGTGATCCCTTGTGCCTCCGCGACAACGTCGTTCGATTAACTCCGAATATTTTTGCAACTTGGCGGTACGAGAATTTATCTCCCGCCTCACGCGATTCGATATATTCAATCGCTTCTTGAATCGGATCCATGGTTGTGGAGTTATGACGCGTCGCAGTTGGGATGGGTCATGAGGTTGCGGGGCTTCGGGTGGCTCGTTGACTGAACTGGCTCGTTCGGTGCGCACGGACTGTACGGAGCTTTGCTCGATCAGTGGTACAGACAAATGAAGCCATGTACTACCAACTTCAATCATGTTGTCATTTGGTACGTATCGCAACATCTGCCACGCGTCGTTCCTACCTGTCGGCATGCCGTATTCAGCCTTTGCTGCGCCACCGGTCATAGAAATATCGTCCGGATACTACTTGCGGCAAACGAACGGAGCGTATCATGGTAAGAAAACGACGCATCACCGGAACAACGCATGTATCACACTAGCGTGATATCTCTGAAATATGGACCAGAATCGAGGGCTTCACCTTGCATAAAGCCGTGAACATAGGCGCCCCCAACAACCTGGAACGTATGGAAATCGACCTCGCGAAGAACCAGAGGCACGCGCGATCCAGGAACAATCCATACTGAATCATGTTCGAGGAGACCCTCAGGCCCTACTCCAAGATACCGTCTGCCAGTCAAGAAGATTCGAAGATGACGAGCATGCGAGAAAGTTGTTTCAAACTCGTCGGAGTTGATAGGGTCTTTCTGTGTCTCTGGCAAAGCCGTGCTGTGCGAAGCCGATGTTGAATTGAAAGACACTGGGTAACCGGAGATCTCAGCTGCCACAAGCCTCACGATGGACTTGATGAAAGCTGGATCTTGAATGCTTTGAAGCTTGTCTTGGATGCAAGCCAAGAGTTTGGAATTTATCCAGGAGACGTATGCAGAACGGTAGCTATCCGGAGCAGGACAGCTGGGAGGGGCCCCTGCCGTATCCGTGATCAGTGTTCGCCACATAACCTCCGCTCGAGACTGCCCTGTGTGATATATATGAGGCATCTCTTCCAGGATCTGAAGCAACAAAGGAAATGGTTTGTTATCGAGGATGCTCTCTTTGGTCTCACCGATGAACACGATATCGTCTAGTCGAAATCCTTTGATGGTCAAACGACGGTTCCACTCATCGATATGCAGGGTCCTGGAGAGGGTGCCTGCAGCTTTGAACCTCTCGTAACCGGTCACACCCAGTCCGATCGTTCGAGCACGACTCCAATCAGGAGCCCACGAGGGCAAAGAGGGAATCTTCTGGAAGTTGTCGCCTTCGGCGCAAGAGAGCAGGAGCAAATCCTTAGAATCCTCCAGTATCTGGATCGCAGCCAACGTGTACGTCTCCGCAACCGATCTCTCGCCATAGACAGGAAGTAGGCGGTTTTTCTTCAAAGTCGACTCTCCTGTGATGCTAAGGAGCGAATAGACTTTGTCTCGAGGATCTTCACACGTAAAGCGGCGGAACCTGATGAGAGAGTAAAGCAGGCTAGGTGTATATCTGTTGGCGTCAAGGATGTTTGGAACACCATGGCTCGATGGGTGTGACCCCGGAAGGCTGGAGATCCATCTAGACCAAGAACTCAGAGCAAGGAACTCTGACACTATCGTGATAGCCAACCAGCCCACGGCATGGCTTCCGCATAGAGCAATCATCGTGTTGGCGAGTGTGATCTCTTGGATAATCCATGCACGAGTGAGGTATCGCCGTTGGAAGAGCTTGGCCAGTGATTTCCAGGCGTTGCCGTCTGCGCATATCCCAAGTTCCTCAGTCAAACCTGGTCTATCCAAAGACCTGGGGGTAATGTGCATAAGCCCTTCAATCCTTTTGCCCCGCTCAGTGGCTGTAGAGTGGCTCACCAAAGCCGTTATCAGCTCAAAGGCAATACCGGCATTGTCATGTTCTTCGCCCAACCAGGCATACACAATTGCAGCAGATCGATAAATTGTGCCCATGATGTGTACCTGACGACTCCGCTCCAAGGGATCATTTTGGTTAATGCAGATGGCATCTATCCAATATAATTTCGAAACATGTGAATCATTGTCGCGCGCCCTTTTCAGGAAAGCCTGAAGGTTTTTTGTAATCAGGATTTGGTGCTTGGTCGAAGGAAGTTGATCTGCAGATCCAGGCTTCGCTTGGCAGAGCAACGGAAGGCTTGGCTTGCTTGATGAAGCTTCTGCTTCTTGATCGGGGAGTGCAGTAGGGGAGCCCCAGGTGTACGAGAGTGCGACATATTCTGGCTTGGGCTGAAGATCGACAACTTCAAGCTCACACGCGAGATACTGTGATTCGTCTGGTGGGAGGATTCTCAGGAGTCTGATCTGATTCTCTGGAGCTAGCTGCAATTCTGCATACAAATCGACCATGTTTCCGGCGTGCAGCTTCTGTTCGGTTCTTGTTCGTTTATCATTCCAATCAGCGAATGATGAAGACTGAAGACAGGTCAATCGCGTTGGAGCGACAGGAGGTACCCATAAAAGATTCGGAATCGGGAAGGAGCTGTGAATAATATAGCCGCAGTTGTCGTCACTTCTGGGGTTCTCGCTGGGAAACTCGAAAGTCGCAATACGTGGCATGCGGGGTAGGGTTCCATTTGCGGGGCCGATTTAGGCAGCATCCTGCTGACCTGGCTGAAAGCTGAAAACTAGAAGCTGAAAGCTGAAAGCTGAGACCTGAAAGCTGAAAGCTGAAAACTTCGCGCAAACTTCGCGTTAGGACCCTTTAAGCGTTCTCACCATCTTCAAACTCCCCTCCGATTCTCGAATGCTATTTCAGAATCTAGCTTGTGCTCTAAGCTTTGGTATAATGGCAAGCAAATCTGCGACTTGGCAATTCCAGTTCCAGGCTGTGTCCGGTTTCTTCATCGACTTCGTCGAAGAGGCCAGACGTGACACTTCCTTCCGTGCCACAACTTTGCCTGGACTTGGTCTAATTGACAGAACTTACGAGACGGATGTCGACAAGAATTTGAAGGATGACCAAAAGCTCTGGAAACGTTTTCGGGATTATGTCAACTACCTCAACGACCAGAGCGCGGCCTCCACCAAATACAAAGTCTTGTACCTTACAAGACACGGGCTAGGGTTTCATAACTCCTTCGAATCGGAGGTGGGACGAGATGCTTGGAACGTGGGTCGATGAATTCACGCTTATCTCTAGATTTACTTACTATGAGTAGAGCCATTGGTCGCATCTTGATGGAGATGGAAAGGTCATTTGGGCCGACTCTCAATTGAATGCAGATGGCATCAAGCAAGCGGAGGCACTAGGCCAGTTCTGGTCAGACGCTGTCTCCAACGAGGGTATTCCTTTACCTGGCACGTTGTACACCAGCCCTCTCGCTCGCTGTCTGAACACCACGCGTCTCGCGTTCGCGCGGACGTTCGAAGAACAGGGAGTGCAGTTTCGGCCGATCGTCAAAGAGTCACTACGCGAACTCATTACCGATCATACCTGCGATCGAAGAAGTACACGAAGTTGGATCGAAGAAAACTATCCCGACTACATTATCGAGCCAAATTTCGTTGAAAAGGATAGCCTTTGGACAGGTGGACACTGGGAAACTAGGGATGAACATACAGCGAGGAAGCAAGCAGTGCTGGAGGACATCTTCTCAACAGATGAAAATGCTTTCATAGGACTTACGGTGCATTCTTACGCCATCTCTGCTATTTTGCGAGCAGTAGGATTGCCCGAGTTTCGAGTGCGAGAGGGTAGCAGTATCGCGCTACTTGTCAAAGGAGAGAAGATAGACCGTAACAACTAGATTGTAATTATATGCGCTGGCTGAGACGGAGAAGTGCAAGGAATCAACGCGACCAATGGCACATTGCAGAAACCGTTGAACCCTCGATGCAACCCGACAACAGATACCCGTTATTGAACCGCCCCATGTACCATTATCCGTTCGTACTGCACATAGTAGTACTGCTGGTGCTGTGGTAATCGATCGTCGCTGCCCGCTGGGCGCGTCCAGGCTTGAATCGGTTGTGACGAGGCGAAAGGGTAGGCGTGCGAAGGGCGATTCGATAATGGTAGATCTGCGCGTGAAATTTTGTGTCAGCTTCCTGGATGTATCGAGTGCGTGATAGTACAAAAGCATACCTTCTGCGGTGTGAAGAGAAAGGGCCCGACTCAATCGGCCGCGCGATCTCCCCCGCGCCCTCGACCACGCTAACGATGACGCGATGCCTATTATGGCTACCACCACCCCAATGATACCAATGACCGCTTCCGTAGACATATGATCTTTCACAGTCTTTATATCGCTATTGACATTCCGCCGCCAAATGGTTGGACGTGAGTAGATGGGGAGGGCATGCACAGTATTGACGAATGCGATCAATAATACAAGCAAGTAGTATAACATGTCAAGGGACATGTAAGGAGGGTGTGATGAGTCTGACTGGAGATGCCAGTATACCTAGGTATCGGAATGTAAAATTATAGAACAAATGGACGGAGACGCTCGTATTGATTCTGCTCCTTACACAGGTGATCGAGAACGCTTCTTACATAGCTCGAGGTGCGGGGATATCCAGAGGGCCTGACATAGCTGCAAAGGGGCCGCGGATGGGCATGGGTGGAGCACCAAGTCTTCTTCGCATTCTCAAAAAGTAGGCAAAGCAGGCATGCAACGCGTTCGTTTTATTTACAGCAGTGCAGTGTCAGCCGCATATACAGCCTTAGTGGCTTGAAAGGGCTTGGGCTAACTGAGTAAGGCTCGACCTACCCTGATCGCTCTTGGGCTGATCGTGTCAAGCTAAGTGAATTTGGCTCGACCCACCTAGGAGCCTGGCGTGCTGCATGTGAATGCGAGCCATGAGGTAATCCTCTCGTGCAACCTCGAGGTAATTGCTCCAAGGAACGCCACGAGCTAACGACGTATATCGGAGTGATGAGAAACAGTTTATTATACGCGGAACAAGTCGGCTCTCCACTACCGCTCGGCACTATGCCGAGTAGTATATGAGTATATCCACGTCGAAGCAAACTTCGCTGCAAAGAAGACTAAGTCCCCATCCTGATACGATAGCTTCGTACGTACTAATGATACAGTATATAAATTCCCTGATAGTGCAACGCCACTCAACACCGAGCAAACCGGACCCAACAATGCAAACCCATAGGTACTTCTCAATGCTCAGTCGTTACATCGAGTGCTGCACCGTCAGCCGCTCATAGTGTATATGGTAATTGTATTCGTGCGACAAGTTCTGTCCGCCGTTGCCAGCTGTGCGCGTCCAGGTGCCGATTGGGTACAATGGCGTGAAAGCACCACCATGCGTCGAATAGTTGGAGGGTATCAATTCTGGCGAAACGAATTAGTTTAGCGATCTCGAAGTGGTGGAATCTCGACATGTGTATACCTTCTAAGGTGTGACGGGATCCACTACGCGACTTCCCTCGCTTCGACCACGCTAGCGAGGATGCAATACCTAATAGAGCAACGGCCACGCCAATAACACCTATAATCGCTTCCGTAGACAGTTGATGATCTCCAGTTTCGGTATCCATAGTCACATCCCGTCGATAAGGGTTTGTGTATGGACAAGTAGGGGTGGCTCGGACTGTCATGGCCAGTGCAAACATGTATGTAAGTGGGCTAAGAAACATTTTCGTCAATGGCTGCGTCGCAGCCGAGAACTTTCTGCTTGTTCATATAGGCGCGCAATCTTGGTGCTTATGAAAGGCTGGCAGGACTGTTGGCTTTGTAGTTGGGTCACGTTGCTCGACTGGGAGACAGAGGTTGAGGCGGTGAGTCGGGTTAGAGTGGAGCCAGATCACTATGGTTGACGAATAGCATGCGACTACCCCGTAGCGACACACCTGCTCCTATATCTGAGTAGTGATGTACACAACGCAGAGCAGATGGAGCGTTGTCTAACGTCTATATTCACGGGACCTGTCAGACGTGTTGTGTAGATACTCATCAGTTGAAGATTTGGAAGGAGCAAGGTCAATACATTAAGCCATACGTTCATGCTTTCTCTGACTGCGTGAACGCCTGTATCGGCCGATGGGAAAGATTGGAAAGCCGTTCATAAGAAAAAAGTATAAGCTCCACCAATCCATCAGTGTCCGAGCCGATAAAACCACGCAATACCCAGTCGCTGAACAGTTTGATATCAAGCTCGCGTAATGTCAGAATTCTGTTCAGATGGCTACACACTTGACAGAGAGTGAAAGTGACGAAATTCGGGAGCCGCAGCCCCAGGGGACCTAGACGCCCGACTCTAATCCACATGTGGTAAAGTTTGGAACTTCGCTAGCGTTGCTCCTGCATCAACACCAAACATAATTGGAGCTCCGACAGATCAATTCTTCCACCACCAACGCTCATCCACGAACCAAGATGAACGAAACACTCAAGGAATTACACAGTGATCTCGCCAACAAGTACCGGCAACATGGCCCGCGAATTGAAGAAATGTGGCGTTCGCTCGGCCAAGAACAACGCAAGAAGATCATGCAGGCAGGCTCTCGCGATGACGCTGTGCTGAAGCATGCTGAAGATACAAGCCTAGAGAATGTCTACAAATTCATCCCGGAATGGAACTTGCGCGACATCACTTCAACATCATCAGAATTCTTCTTCGACATGCTCAAGCACAGAGCAACTTCACCGCTACAAACCCAATATACGACTGGCTTCAATGGAAGGCCAGGAGATCATGCACATATAGTTGAGATGATGAAGAGGAAGAACTTGAAACTCAACAATGCCTCCCAATACAAGAATTGCTACACGCTCTTCTTGACCGAGGATGGATACGGCGAATCGGTCAAGATCGTCGCGGAGAAGCGGGAAGAAGTTCTGGCAAACATGAAGCCGGCTATACAAGCCCAGATGATAGTCCCTCAAGCTACCGGTGAACTTATCCTTATGCGACAGATGAACCTGATGCAGCTCCTGAACATCGCCATCGAAGACATCCTCGATACTGCATCCACCACGAGAACCCAGGCTAAGCGACCGAAGAAGCCAACTGATGAAGCGACTGCAGCCCTCGCAAAGCTGTCGGTACACGCGCCTTCAAAGAAACTAGAGCTTTCAGACCTTTCGGACATAGCGCAGGACCAAGTATCGTCCCGCGAGGACCTTATTATCCTGATCTCTACTGAGCCCACCGTCCTAGCCCATGAAGTCAACTTCTGCTTCTTCAGTAGACCAGAACTTGTTGCCGATGAGAAAGGGCGCATGCTGCCTGTACATACGGACAAGTATATCAGCGGCTCTGTATTCGAGGCGGTTCATGGCGCTGTCAGGGCGGCTGCCACATGGGATTACATTGGCCGTCTCTTGGATCTGTTCAAGGACTCGTCGGACAAACAGTTCAAAGCCATCGTCATCAAAGAGCTTTCAAATACTTGTCATCTGGAGTATCTCCGCGCTCAGACTGGTTTCAAACGGAGCGTAGCCGTCGGCATGGGTGGCAGCAAGTGGTTTAAGCGCATGTCGAGTAATGATGTCGCGCGTCTCTCACTGAAGCGCAGCCCCGAGTCTCTGACAGTAGAGAACCCACAGTTGCATTACATGCTTCGACTCTGCCAGGATGAGACAAACTGGTCGAATGCTGCACAGTGGCTCCAAAAACTGGAGGACCTCCATCGCGCTCACCCATTGGAACAAGACAACCTTTCGGAACGAGAATATGACTCTCTAGGGGGTTTGGCCATCATCGTTACCTTCATCCAGTCTCTCTCGTCAGTCGCGCAACTGCCCGCACCAAATCACAAGAAGAGTCAGCCGTTTGTGCCAGGTTATGCTTCTTTGGACAAGGAGCTGAGGCAACTGAAGGACGGCGTAGACCTTGGCGACTACGCTATTCCGATTGATAACTTGCTAGAGCCAGGTATGGCTGGAGGCGCCCTCTCCACGCTCGACCGGTATATTATAGAGAAGACGGGCACGAAACTTGGTTTTCTCTACCAGGATCTAGTCGAGAGTTGTGTGTCCAGCATCGAGCAACAGTATGAACAACAAAAGACAAAAGCTAGTAAGTCTCAGGCTGAGTACACCACGCCGACAGCTCCAGAGGTTTCGGCATCAACTATCCAACAGCGCAAACAAAAGGAAAAGACACGACCAGCGCAATCTTCGATTTACGAAATTACGCCGCAAGCCACCAAGGGTGACCAGCCGGTTCAGTCGAAAGACACCTTCAAAGTCAAGGCCTCAACTGCTGACGTCTTCACATCGCTGTTCTCAAGGTCATCTGCAGCTCGTAGTCCAGTGCGATGGGAAGCTTTTGTAGCCGCTATGATCGATCTAGGATTTTCGATCGATCCGAAAGTCGGCTCTATATACACTTTCGTCCCTCCAACGAAGATGTCAGTGCGGAGGGACATAACACTTCATCGGCCGCATCAAGCGAGCATTGAAGGACGACTTCTTCTGATCTACTCCCAGCGCCTGAAGAAGGTCTATGGCTGGGATAGCTCGACGTTCGTCGCGGCGTAGGATTCGGTGACATCAATCGGGTGGCTGTGTAGGCGCTGGGCTCTGCTTTGCGGCGGTGCGATACCGGATCACGTACGAGAATATGTATACCGATAAACAAGACTTCAGCACGTACCCCATCTTGCTCCTTTCCTGCCACAATATGAGACTTATGAGATGAGTAAAAAGCGATCACGGTTGTGCTGTTCGCCTCGCGATTATCGCGTTGTGTTGTTCAATGTCATGAGGTCGCATCAGGTGAGGGGGCGCCAAAATTGGGGGCTGAAGCGGCGCCTTTTGAGGATCAGCAGGGCTCTTGCCGCCGGCCCGCACCCGCACCTACTTCTCCCCTAACACCGTTGGAGCATGATTGCGATAGATCGATGCGACGCAACAGACCAGCGCGGACATAGATGAAAGCGCGATCAGCGTAGTTTCCTGGGATGTGGCCATTTGTGAGGTTCTTATCAAGCTAATATGCACGAAGCGTCGGACCTCGATCTAGACGGCGCTGCGACATATCCATGTTGGGTTTTCATGCCTGAAAGCCACGTCGGTTCCTCAAAGTCTAGGCGTTAACTTAGCACAGCCATTCATTGGACATTATGCTCGTGTGCGGGGTGGGAATCCAGCTCAGCGACTGTATCAAATACCTAGGCAGTAATGAGGCGCAGTTATCGAGGCACCGCTACATATAGCCACAGAAGTTCGAACAGCAATCAACAAACCACCGCCTCTTGTCAGTGTTCATCTGCAAATATAGGTCATAAATCATGGCTAATCCCTCGCACCCGCAAAAGCTTGTATACCTGGCTCTCAAGGATATTTTCGATGCAGACCCAGTCCCGCCTAGCACATTGAAGTCGATTCGCAAGAAAGTCGAGAAGAATAGGGACGATGTCAGACTCAGAAGTTTGGTCAGGGACTATGGAGTTGAAAGCATTGCCAACATGGCAAAAGCACTGATGGATGACCAAGTCTTCCAATCAGTCGCGAAGGCCCAAACACGCTTTCCAGGAGTTTTTACAACTACTCCACCTAACCAGTCTAATCCACCTATTCCCATTGGACCCAAAGCTATGGCAAGCAGTGCAGCGACCGTACAACGCGCAGGGAATTATAGCCCTGAAAGACTCCTGGGCATCAGAGACGAGATAAAGACCAGTCAGGGTAGTGACAAAACCGAGACCAGTATGCTTGTTTTGGGAATTTCCTGGTTCAATGGATGTATCTAACCGCAACAGATCCTCAAAACCAACCGTTTGATTGCATATCCCTACCACTCTGGGATCAGCACCGACTCCTAGCTAAAATACAATACGCTCTCGAGAAAGCATGTTTTACTTTTGCGCAGGAAAGACTGAGCTATATTCTGCAGAGCAAAGGGTGGGATTGCGCAGAAGCAGTCGAACTCAATCGATGGTCGAAAGTCCTGCTCAACTGCCAACACGTATTGAATCCAGACACTGTGAAGAACATTGGAAAGCCTTTACCCAGTCTCATGGATTGGGTTACGCAGCTCCGGCATGATGCCGTTCATCGAGTCCACCTTTCTTCTAGCAATCTTTTGCAGCGGATAACTGCTGCTATGCTGCTGGCACGGCTGCTACAAGACAACGAATGTAGCAAACTGATACTCAATATGCGGGAAAGGACCGAGGATGCCTTACAAAAGCTCTTGCACAATAAGCGATTACTGGATCACAAAGTGGCTGAGATCAAGAAAGAGTTTGTACTTAAAAGAGCTGAGTTGGAGCGGCAAGAAGCCGCAATGCTGGCGGCGGCCGTGAGTGAGCACAACGAGCCTTTCGTTTCTGTGAGCGAGAGTTTGGAGATGGTAGCTAAGGAGCGTGGTAATTCTGCTGGGATACATGCCCCGTGGAAACATGGATGCGATGCAACTCTATCTGGGAGCTCTCTTCCCGACGATGAGTCTTCTGGGCTGAAAGATAGTGCTGGAACGCATGTAGAGGCTGCTACTACTGAATCCGCTGCTAAGCCTGTAGCGACTGGATTACCGCACGCGACTGAAGAGGAAACGAAGAAGGTTGAAGAGGAGAAGATGAGAGCCGGGAAAGAACAAAAGTCGGATTCTGCGAAACAATCAGTTGAACAGCAGGAGGAACTGGGAGGTGAAGAAGCCGAGAAGGAAGAAAGTGCTGCCAGGTTTGATTCTAGACAACAGATGGGCAGCGGTGATGCCAAACCAGTCAATAGTGAACTCGAAATGCTCAATCGGCTGATTGACCGAGTGGCACCACCAGTCAACAATGGCTCAGTCGACAGTAAACCAACAAGCGAAGAACCTGTTCACAGCAAGCAAGTCGACGACGAGCTTGCAAAGGACAGACTAGTCGAAGATGAGCTAGTCGAGACAGCCATCATCCACGAGCATAAGGAAGCCGAGGAAGCAGGATCCAAGGAAGGAAGACATGGGGAAGAAGATCAAGAGAAAGAGAATGTATCGGGTGGAGAGCCATATTTCGCACCACCAGAGCTTGAGCCTGGTAGTCATGGTAGCGATCTGGAGCGACTCTCGGAGATTCCGTCGTTCGAAATAGAGCCTGCGGTGACAGACATCGAAGAGGTAGCCGAGCGAGCTGGTAGGGAGTCAGAGGTAGCAGATGCTTCCCAGCCGGACGTGAATCTCTCAGAGCACCGTGAAAAATCTCAGTGTGAGCCTAGTCCAAACTATTCTTCAACCCACGAAGGGAGACTGGAGGTCGATGGCGCCGATCAATGTCACACAGAGTCGCCTGTTGGGAAAGTCTCACGCGCCGAACAGGAACTCATGGATCTCGAAACATTGTGCGCAATGCCTACTCCTGATCAGGGAACGCCTCCATCTGGAGCTGCAGATAATTCCCGTCAAGGAGTCGTTTGGCAAAGCTACCTCGGTGATCTTCTGGGTTACGATCCATCATGGAAAGCACTCTCAAAGGGTGTTGCCAAAGAGAAAGAAGACGAGTCAGCAGTCTTAGCGAAGAGGAAATTTGACATGATTATCTGACGGGTAAATAGACTTGGGTCATTGTATTAGCTATTCAAGGCATGATATTGATATAGGCAAACGACAGAAACAATGAATCAACGATAGGCATCTATCTCCCGCTGCATGGGTTGTACAGATCTCACTACTGCGCATCTCCTTCATACGCCTGTCCTCACCGTCGTCACTCATCTCGAACTCCTTCTCGTCAGCGGGTTGCCTTCTGATGTTCCTTCTCAGCCTTCCTGATCTGCTTGTCAGTATCCCGCTTTGCTTTCGCCTTGCTTACAACCTTCTTCAACTGATCAGCCTTGCTCAAGGCCGACTTCATGGTAGCACCAGCCTTAGACTTTGCCGAGGCAGCAAGCTCTGCGGAGGAGCGCTTCTTCTTCGCGGCCGCGTCCTCCTGCTCCCAGGTGGTCATCTTATCAGGTGGGAGAATGGTGTCGAATGTCATGGTAGGGATACGTCTAGCTGTTGGGAGATCGGAGCTGTTAGAAGAAGACATGTTAGTCGTTACACGAGTGTTGGTAATAGTGATGGTGATTTGTCGGTGGATCGAATATGTGCGTACGGGAATGACTGTGATGAGATAGAGGTCAGGTAGGCAGAGAGCGTTAACGTTCTTGTAGTCGGTAGTCCCAGTCCGTAAGTCTATAGTGCCTGTTATACCGTAAGAGAACAGTGCTGTGTTGAGTCTTAAGTATATAGTGAGACTAATGTTAGAATGCATTGTGGGTTGACGTGGACCAACATATATACTGAAGGCTAATAATGCACAAGACAATCTCACCAGTGGTTGTGTTATTTGGAACATTGCGTTGTCTTGCTTGCTCAAGAATATGTATCTGCCTTGTCCATGATGCATGGAAGATACAAGAAGCGAGTGGATACGATCTCAGGCTTCCTATGCCGTGTAGCCTCACTGCTAACTGTGCTGGGAAGCCATCATGCACACTGTTCAGCCTATGCTGTACTCATTCAGCAGCCCGGAAAGCATCAGTCCTCCGTAGTGCCGGTTTGCAATATAGCCATTGGAGTCTGCGCCGTTACGAGACGATTTTTGTGGAGATGCGCGAAACCACAAGTCATTCAGAAGCGTACGCAAATGACTTATTCGCAACGTCATTCCTCCAGTATCTCGACCGCGGGCGCATCCCACCATCTCCTGTGTAGGCGCAAGTCCCTAATTCCTCGCCCACTCGTTCTCAACACTAGGCTGCAGATCGCTGCCAACATGTCCCGGCAAGGCGCCGTCAAGGCGACGATTGCCCTCTTCGATCGCACGTACGTTATCCCGGCCGTCTTCGGTGGCCTCTTCAGTCTCCTCCTCGATGCGGTCGGAATAGCGGTTGCTGCTGTAACCGGGAATGAAGTCGATGGCACGTCTCGGTTCAGCGTCGCCGTGTCGCTCGTCAGCGATCATGCGGGAGATGCGTTCAGGTGCAATGCGATGTAGCCATGACTCTTTCTGCGTAGGGATGGCGATGATGGCGAACTAGGAGAAGATGTCAGTGTCGGCTCCCCGCAGCGCTGCAGACACCACTACTAACCTGCCAGATGAAGACCATGCCGACAACGACCATGAGAATGCCGGCGATGACCTGCTCTTCAGCCTTCCAGGCTCTCAGGCATCCGTTCATTCTGCCATGATATGTAACTTCGCATGCGTCTGCTTCGTGTGTCTTGTCTGGAAACGGCCATGCCATATCGCGCGAATTCACGAAGCCGCAGCATTCAAAGGCATCCTGAATCTGGCGGATGGCACTCGCATCCTTCTTCTTGAACAGCGTCTGCCAGCGCTCGTGCAACCCGCAATCTAGGCCAGAAGGCGGCGCAGCATGCGTGCCCGCAAGGGTAATGACGACGGTGGAGTAGATGAAGATGAGCGTGTTTGCGATGATGACAAGCGGCGGGCGCTGAATCTCGCCACGGCTCAAGTGCTGGCGACGTTCCTGTCGACGCGTAAAGTCATAGCCGCATTCCAGCAGGAGGCCTGAGACGATGGGTAGAGCCGTAGTGAAGCCGGTCAACGTGTCGGAGACGGGCACAGAACGAGCGTTCGCGCGGGAGGCAGCGTAGCTAGTGGAGAACTGTTAGCGCGGGCCTAGCATCGTCGGTTAACATGGTGTTTATTACCCTGCGAGTGCCGTCGCAATTACAAGATACTAGACATTGTTAATCGGCGCACGTGCAAGGCTGGCATCGCGATGTGGGACTTACTAGCACACTGAGGCAGGTCACGACCTGCTTCCTAGTGTACGTCATGCCGTTGGTGTTTACGTTTACCACGTCGTTTCGGTAGATTCAAGAGCGTCAGCGTAGGAAAGTAAAGATGAGGGACTTCGTCGTTAACCAGAAAGTGAAAGTGGCCAACAAGTGGGATGAGGAGCTCTGGGCTGTATAGCTGTAGCTTCTCCGCATCCCAAATAGGCGGTTGGGTAAGACCGACCCTACAAGGGTCTAAAGTCCTTTCTCCATAGATTTGAGCGCAGAGTGCGATGGCTGATTGCTTGTCGCGAATCTTCCCTATTGAATCTCTACTGAAACGTGCAAAAGCCAGCACATGCTCTCATCGGTGAGGAGCTGGCCAGGAAAGTAGCGTCCGCGGCGTACATGTAAGCTGCCCAGACAGCGACAGCGACAGCGACATGTCAAGGCTCTTCTTACCCGGTGACGTAGGAAAGGACATGCACGTTCAATCTGCGATTTGCTGCATCAGGCGGGCTACACAGCAGGGCGTATCACCCCGAGCCATGTGTAACAGCAGTGAATGGTGGTGTGAAGGAACTGGGGACGGGAAGGGGTGTGTGGCATGTGATTGGACTAGGCGCTAGCGTTACCGTTGGCGGCTTCTGCGCCGGTTGATGTGAGTTCTCGATCTCTCGATCCAAAACTTTTCCATCGCGACGTCATTCCTGTTTAACAATCGCACAATGCAGCCGCGGGGTAAAATTGAACGCTTTCCAAAGCATCCAAAAGCATCAAGCAGCTTCGACTGACAACCTCACTCAGAGTCAGCGCGTCGTCAGCTCGTGTGACAGCGGGAAGGCGGCTTGCCAGTGTGTTGTCTCGAAAACAAACGCGTTTGTCCACACGATCACCGTCACCAGTATGCTAATATCATTGGGCCCCATTGCCTAGTGCCCTTCCCGTCCTGCAGATACGGGGATCTGCTGTTTATATACGCGACTAATAATTTGGTGAACCAGCCTTATTACACATTGCCGCCATCTCGCTGCTTTCCTTCGTTTTCCCAGTCTTCATCCCTGATTCCAGCCTCATCGTGTAAGACTCGTTTCGCGTGTCACACGTACTCACTGTTCGACATGCTGCTGTTTTCACCGCCACGATGCGACGCTCTTCTCAATCACGGATCAGCAAAACAAACGGGTTCAATGTTTAGGCGCTTCTCAGTTCCGCTTTGGCCTTCTACCCCAACTGCCTCCATTCCTCTCTCACCACGCGCACCCAAGCAGAAGACTGTCCGTCCCTCACCACCGCCACGGAAAGGACACCAAATGCCAAAAGAAAAGTCTACCACCGACATGTCACACCAGCCCGGCACCCCACGATCGTCTGCCTTTTCACCTACGCTCGGAAGCATTCCAGAAGTCTTCGAATACGAAGCTCTCGACGCGAAATTCGGTCCAGTCTCACTAAACGACGCGCCAGAGACACCAGAGGTTTTCTTACCCGAGGCGTCGAGCATGTGCCCACCCACGCTTACCCGAGCGTCATCCTGGCCGGCAATCATCCAGTCGCCTTCTCGGAGAGTCGCATCGCCTTTCGCGGTATCAAAGGCACTGCGTAGCATTCTTGAAGCCGATCGGGCACGACGAAGGCGAATTATGAAAGCTTACCTGAAAGCTATTGTTTTCCTCAAGTACTTGTGGCGCGCTAACGAGCGTTACGGCAACGTCATGGTTACGACTGGCATGTATATGCAACGATAAGCGCGGTA
The DNA here is from genome assembly GCF_004154835.1 of Alternaria arborescens. Lineage (NCBI taxonomy): Eukaryota > Fungi > Ascomycota > Dothideomycetes > Pleosporales > Pleosporaceae > Alternaria > Alternaria arborescens. Next base: position 82,989 of record NW_021167887.1, read on the forward strand.
TGGAAAAGTTGGACCTAATTGGAGTTTTGGCATGGGAATGGCGCAACTGACACGACATCAATGTATTATGATTATGGATTTATGGTTTATGAGGACGCGATTGCATGGCCTGGACGGATGGATAGCCGCTGGCGTTTGCATATGGACGGCGTTCAATACCTGGGTGAGCGTTGCTATTACTGTTACTCTAATCTCGACTGGTATTAGCCAGTCTTTTGACATTTTGGTCAAGCAACTGTTGGTACACAATAATGTACTGTATTCAATGGAGAATTTGGAAAGAGTTTAGATATCGTGTGTTTCGTCTTCTTCGCGTTGCCTAGTGCCTTCAACTTGATCTATAACAACAGGGCCGATTCGCGAAGATCAGGAGGCCAGGGTCGGATTTCCCCACAACATTTCCTCCACATTCCGGAACCGGACTTAGATTTGGACCGCGCATCTGAGGTATGTCAGTGACCCCTCTCAATTTCATATGTATATATATCAATAGTAGATAACAATCATTTGTGTCGACTTATATGACTAGAACCAGCAAACCGGACGATGCATATACTCGGTCTCGTAAACGGCACACCGTCTGGAAACTCGGAGATCCTACTCAAAGCTGCATTGACAGCAGCTACCGAGTCTGACTCTACCATCACAACGTCATGGATACATGTTCCTTCCATCTCCATACCGACAAATCCAGCACCTCTGGATAGCCCTGTTGGCTTCGACCTTGCTTCAAAGGTCAATACCGCCTCTAATAATGCGCCTGACGATCGAGCTGCTGTCCGCGAAGCTATCCTGGACGCTGATGCAATCATTGTTTCTACACCTACATACAGCCACCAGCCCCCAGGCACATTGAAGCTCCTTATGGACCGAATCGGTGGGCCGTCCCTTGACGTCACGTTTGGCAAAACATTCAACCCCAGCAAACTTGACCCACGACTAACAAAGCCGCGAGTATTGGGCTTTATCGCAGTGGGAGGATCTTTAACACCAGATCAGTTCACCATGGCTCTGCCCACTCTCCATTTGCTGTTTTATGGTCTGCATGCCAAGATTGTAGATCAATTCATCGGCCAAGACTTGGGATTATCCGGAGCAGTGTGTTTACACGATGATCTTATCGCTCGGGCCAGGCGCATGGGTCAGAATCTCGCAAGTGAATTGGGCAGACCGTACGACGAAGCAAGATATCTGGGCGACGAAGAAGTAGGCGCATGTCCGCATTGCCATCTCTCCAAGATCGAATTCTTGCCGGAGCATGGCAAGAATGCGATCGGGTGCACGACCTGTGGTACCAGAGGCGAATTGACTGTTAGCCAGGACGGTGGTATACTCCCCGTGTGGGAGAAAGACTCGAAATGGAGTTGTCTGACTTGGGCAAGCAAGCTGCAGCATTCGTACGATATCGTTAGTTGGGCCAAGAAGTATGAGGCGAGGAAACCTGAAATCACAAAGGGCCAGGAAGAGTGGAAGAAGGTTGTTGTTTCACAAGTGACTCTGCCTAGTCAGCAGAGGGCAGTCCTTTGATAGACCGAAGGCGTGATGAATTGATAAAATACTGTTGTGTGCTTTGTGCCAAGTCGTACTATTCACTCACTTTACAGATACGTGGTCGGTTCACGACAACGATCCAGTTCACAGATGGTATAAAGTGCTGAAATATCCTATAAAGATCTTTCGAACACGCTCGAAGCGAGTTCGAGAATTGTCTGGAAGGAATTCGATGCCTTACTGATTGCAAAGGTGAAAGTGCAGGCAACCACTTTCTAGAGCGCTTTCTGGGCATTCAGCAATTTATCACACATTCACTTGTTGTGCACTCAACTACAGCCACCCAGGATGAACTGCTTGGGCCTTCGTAGCACTTTGCAGCCCTCGTCCATGGCTTCGTTTGAGTGCGACGACGAGCCGCTACCTGCCAGTCGTCTGGCTTCAACAGCGACTAAGTACACTCTTGAATCACCGACTGGTACCCGTCCAACATCGGGATGTACCCAGTACACAGATGACTCATCGAAATCTTCAGCCTTCAGCCGAGCAAGGTCGACGTCTGTTTCTACAACCGAAACGTCCATCGCCTCGTCCCCTCCCAGAAACAGTAGACGCAAAGATTCCTTCATCGCAACACAACTAATTCCTTTGTTCAACAACGGCATGCCAATTCAACTACCCCAACGCCGTCTGTCTAGGAAACAAAGTGTTAAGGGTCGGCCTAAACGACCTACTGTGAACATAAATGTGGGTAGTTCGCATTCTACTCTAGAGCCACAGCTTAGCAGAGAAGGTGTTGGGATAAGACCTGTGGTAACTGAGACACCGCTAACGCCAGTAACACCAGCGGGGAGTATTGGAAAACTAGATGGTAATAGCACCGCTTGCGAGGTTGAACTTAGTAGTGATTGTCAGAAGAAAGCGGAAGCGAGTATTTGGTATGTGCCTAGGCACTGATGGAGAAGGTATAGCTTTCCGCTATTTGTAGACAAAGCCACGCGCACAGCTAAGTAATAGTATTTAAGGGACAGTAAGATGTCTTTACATCTGCTGTAACTCTGCCAATCTCTCTTTCCAGAACTGTAATCTGGCCATATCAACCACCCCACTGTCTCCGCTCCCATTATTTCTTATTCTTTCCGCCCAAACATCTCCAGCAGCCATCTTTTGCTCACCGGCCTCACACATCCTCTCTAGCTCCCCATCCGCGATCGAAAACCATAACGCAGCGGCGGGTAGATGCATCGCGGTGTTCTTGCCCAGCCGTGTGTTGGGACTATGTTCCAGTGCCATGGACAAAGTTATACGAGAGAGATTGATGTAACCGGCGAGTGATGGTAGAACCTGGGCGTCAGGATTCCGTGCGATGACCGCGATCAGCTTATTTATGTCTTTCCATTTAGCCGCCGCAACCTCTGGTGTTGTTGGATTACAATGGCTGTGAGTCCACAGCTCAGGTCCTACTTTCCAGTTACTCACCATGTTGTAAACGAGAAAGCAGTGAGTAACGTTCAATCTGACATACCTTGAAACCATTCTGTGATGTTCCAACCTAACATTGGTAGCTCACTCCATAATTGTTTTCCTTCTACGATGATTGGCGCACCGGATGGTATCTCGTGCATGACGCCTCCGCCTTCGTCCCATACCTTGGGTTCGGGGCCTTCGTTGATGGCATCGGGTTGTTTGGCTAGTTCGACGAGGTAGGATACAAGGAGATCTAGTGAGTCGAGACTGGTGTTTCGTCCAGCGGCGAAGAGGAAGAGGCCTATCAGGCATGACAATCCGTGGGTTATGTCGTGTTCAGACTGGATCAGGTTTGCCGTCGCGGAAGCAGACGCTGTCGGTGAGGTCTGAGAAGAGAGAACCTGGTCAAGAATGACGATGAGTTGCGTAGATACGTTGTCAGGCGGGAAATTGGCAAGTTGGTCTGCATGACAGGCTTTTGCCCAGTCGGTCATTAGGGAGGGCGTTGTCATGTTAGTCCCTGGTATCTCGCTGAAGCGAGAGAGAGAGTGAAGTTCTCGAGCTGGACCTTAAAGGTTTGAAGATTTCGCTTTTCAGTAGCACACTGAAATAGCAGACATCGCTTCAAGGTGTCCGTGGCATCCGTTTCAGCCCTTCCTACGCCCTCGACCCTCCACCGCAGAACCTGAGTGGCTGTCTACGCACACTAATGATACGTTCGCTCTGTTACAAAACAAGAATTAACATTAGAGTATGCATGTGTTCCGTCTTTTCTCGATTTACTAAGATCGGGTGTATGTAGTCATAACATCGTCCCTTTGCCTACGTGCAGCCCGTATTCGCGTGACGTCATCCAAGGGCGCACACTCTGGCGCTATAGAAATCGCCATAGCCAAGCACCACAAGGTACAAATTCTGAGTATATTATGCTTTGCAGCAGAACTTTTCATGAGCTTGTCTTAGTAGAAGGCCGTATAGCCGAGGAAAGTGGTCGGTTTCTTGCCTTGCGTAATGCATTATCACCGATTGGCTAGCGCCGCTATTTCCGAGTGCTTGGCTGGCCGAACATTCGACGCGTCGGGCGTCTCCAGCTTTCACTGTCGTCTACCCCGCAAACCATCGAGCTTTATTGGGCGATGCGCCTTGTCGCAACGCAAGCGTGCTGTAAAACCACTATACCCAACTTCCTACATCCAGAAGAAGGAGTTGATAGCATCTGGCGCTACTCGTCATAGAAGTTTCCCAGTCGCGTTACATCTTAGACCTCCGCCTTCGATTCTTATACAGCCGAGGATGAGCTGCTCAGAGGGGTATACCGAATGGCTACATGCTAGCGCGGCTGGTGCTAACACTTGCATCTGCTATCCGGAAATCTACAAGTCCCTTCCTTTTTGTAGCTAACGTCCAATGAATCCTTTTCTCATACATCACTCCTCATGATGCGTGCCTTTGCACGAGCCGTCTCGCGCCACCAGTACAGTGCTCGTCGGCAGTCGATCAACCCAAGACAGCAGAGGAATTTCGCCTCAGTGAATGGGCCAAATGTCAAGAACTTGACCGTCATTGACCATCACTACGAGTGAGTAGCTTCCGATCTATTAGGACGCCTCTAGCTGACTCCGTTTTAGTGCAATTGTTGTTGGAGCAGGCGGTGCGGGCCTTCGGGCTGCCGTAGGACTCACGGAAGCTGGACTCAAGACTGCATGCGTATCGAAACTCTTTCCTACCCGATCGCACACAGTCGCAGCACAGGGTGGAATAAATGCCGCGCTCGGCAACATGACAGAAGACGACTGGCGCTGGCACATGTACGATACAATAAAGGGTGAGGTAGAGGTATACCAAAGGCATGGGAAATTTATACTGATTCTGTTGCCAGGGTCGGACTGGCTCGGTGACCAGGACGCTATCCACTATATGACGCGCGAAGCCGTCCCAGCAGTTGTTGAACTCGAGAACTATGGCATGCCGTTTAGTCGGACGAACGAAGGAACGATATATCAGCGAGCATTAGGTGGACAGTCATTGAAGTATGGCAAAGGTGGACAGGCCTATAGAACGGCATGTGCAGCAGATCGCACTGGGCATGCAATGCTCCATACACTCTATGGGCAGAGTCTGAAAGAAGGCGTGCAGTTCTTCATTGAATGGTTTGCACTGGACTTGATGATGAGCGAGGGCAAGTGCGTGGGCATAACGGCTATGAACATGGAGGACGGAACGACGCATAGGATATTCGCCAAAAATACGGTACTGGCAACGGGAGGATACGGAAGAGCATACTTTAGTGCGACAAGCGCGCATACAAGCACGGGCGATGGCAGTGCGATGGTCTCGAGAGCAGGGCTACCGCTACAAGACATGGAGTTTGTGCAGTTCCACCCTTCCGGCATCTACGGCGCAGGCGTACGTACACAACACCGACGATAGCATGACTTATCTCGACTGACAACGAGTCTAGGTCCTGATCACAGAAGGCGCTCGTGGCGAAGGCGGCTATCTTCTCAACAGCGAAGGCGAACGCTTCATGGAACGATATGCTCCTACTGCGAAAGATCTCGCGTCGCGTGATGTCGTCTCACGCTCTATGAACCTTGAGATCCTAGAAGGCCGCGGCTGTGGACCAAATAAGGACCACATACATCTTCAACTATCGCATCTACCAAAGGATGTCATCATGGAAAGACTGCCTGGAATCGCCGAAACAGCCGGTATCTTTGCTGGCATCGATATAACAAGAGAGCCGATACCCGTATTACCAACAGTACATTACTGTATGGGCGGCATCCCAACCAACTACCATGGACAGGTACTAGATGTTGATGCGAAGAGTGGTAAAGAAGATGTTGTTGAAGGGTTGTATGCAGCTGGCGAGGCTGCTTGTGTAAGCGTACATGGCGCGAACCGATTAGGAGCAAATTCCTTGCTTGATATCGTGGTTTTTGTAAGTACTCAGAACATATTCGACCAGTCATATCTGCTGACACTCCCCTAGGGTCGAGCGACAGCACTACACATCTCTGCCAATCACTCGCCATCAGAAGCACATCACCCAGCTCCTGACAATATCGGCCTCGATTCTATCAGCGAGATCAACACTTTCCTAGAGTCCAACGGCAGCACACCAACATCCAGTCTACGGAACTCCATGCAAAGCACCATGCAATCTACAACTGCTGTGTTTCGCACTCATGACTCCTTGTCCAAAGGCAACACCCAACTCGGTGACATCGAGACCAAGTACACCACCGACCTACGCATCACAGATCGGTCCTTGATCTGGAACTCCGACCTCATTGAGACACTCGAACTGCGGAATCTTCTTACCAATGCAAGTCAGACGAGCAAGGCGGCATTGACAAGAACGGAGAGTAGAGGCGCGCACGCAAGAGACGACTTTAAAGAGAGAGACGATGGGGAGTGGATGAAACATAGTCTTACGTGGCAGAGTAATGTAGGAAAGGAGGTCAGGTTCGGAACGAGGGCGGTGAATATGAACACGTTGGATGAGCAGGAGGCGGCGAGCGTGCCGCCTATGAAGAGATCGTACTAAGATGCTCACCACCGCCGTGTTCGGCAGCAACCTTTTTTAAGCGGACGCGGCGCCTCTTTCTCACCTTCAGCGTATCGTCTTCCTATGGCACGGTCAATTGTGACAGTGACGAACATGCACAAGACATAGAGTGCAGATATCAATGTTGAGCTGGGACGATAAATGAGGCAAAAAACTAAACCAATGAGGAAATCATCGTCTCCATACAAGTTCACCTTCACCATGGATTGACTCAAGTAGCCATCATTGCACGATCACTTCCAATAATGCTTGGCACTTGGATCTTATGTCGCGCGTCGCTTCTTGCTTTGCAATACCTACAGTTACCCACTCACCCCATCATCTACTGCTCCAAACGTTTCGCAGCTGATAGTCGGGTTTGATCATCATGGATGTCTCACCGCCACCTGGTCTTCACGACAGGCACTACGACCTCACATTGGACGTCATCAAGCAGCACGGACTAGACCTCGGCGCCAAATGTGCTGCGGTTAACACGACGTAAGTACGATGATGAGGAAAATACAAGGCGAACACTAAGTCGTTTGTAGTGATCCAGCCATTCCCCCTTACTACTACATCAAGAACTGCATTCTCGTAGCCCGCGCTCAAGCAGACTGGGACGTCGGCGACATCTACCGGCTCAACGCAGAAAAAAAGTACGACAGCAGTTTCCGCGACGCGATATCGAGGCCGGACGACGACTCACTAAAGGTCTTGCGTGAATTGCGCGGCGAGCTCGACGACCTCTATGCATCTCGAGAGGCTTCAGTGTCGGCTTCTGAAACAGTTGCCCCGCCGCTTCTTCTAGGCTGGATACCCTATCTGGATTCTAGCTCTGGTAGGTGCTACTATTATAATCTTCTCACACTGGCTACGCAGTGGGAGTTTCCGTATAGCCTGGGTATGGTCCGTGGGACAGACAGGGAGCTTGGAGAACAGGTCATGGTGGGCAGATTTGGTGATAAGGTTAAGGTCGAGGATGAGATGGATAACGAAGATGAGGATGAGGACGGAGACGTAGATGAAGATTACGACGAAGGGGATGACGACTATGACGAAGACGACGATACTGAGGCTTTTACTCAGCCTGTCCAGCCTACATGCGATCACGAGACTTTCGCCCAGGACCAGTTCTCGAGCCTGGCCGTTGATCTGGATCTACTCACAGGTAAGTCATCTTTTCCTTCGTCTTCCGCATGAGACTTGCATGAGCTTCGGACTCGAACGAGCCAGTGATTCACCAATGGTAACGTATTCTACTTGCAGGGGTTCAACAAGTCAATTGGTACGGACGAGTCAGCTTTGGCTTGTGAAGACATGCTAGGTGTATCTGGGCATGGAGGATGACAAAGGTGCATGGAGCCTTGCTCGATGTGGCTTTTAGTCTTTGCGTTCAGGCCTGGCGAGTTCTGTCTACTCTATCTTGGAAGCTTCAATTGAATCGTTCATTGACTGTTCAGGCCCTGACTGATCATTGGCATATACCCATTTCTTTCATTCTGTTATCCGCGATACCAAAGCGCCCGGCAGGTATCCGATATGATTGCTAATAAGGACATGACCGAAACGAAAGCATCGTACACCCCCATACTCCTTGAATATCCTTTAGCGTCTAGAAAACCCTTTGTACACTACGAATTGTGATCGTACCCCTCACATTCAAGGCCCGTCATCCCAAACCATCTAATCATCCCAGCATACCTTCAGCGCTACACATCGAGTTAGCAAATGTCATATCAAACAAGTACAAACAGAGTACTCGAGTTCAAGAGAAAAAGAACTTACCACAAGGGAACGGAAAGTACATATCCTGATTCTCCGTCAAATAAGCATGATAGCTATACTTCTCCTCGCCCGGACCCATCTTCTTCTGCACCTTGTGAATCTTGCCCTGCGGGCCCGGCGCCGGCCTCAGATTCTTCAGTCGCGCAACTTCTCGCAGCATCGTCGTAAGCGTGATGCGCGTCATCGGCAGTCCGAGACACTGGTGCGGTCCGTATCCGAGGTGAATGTAGGAATCCAGCGGGCGGGTGATGTCGACTTCATCGGGGTTAGGGAAGATGGTAGAGTCGTGAGAGGCGGTGCGCAGGTTAACAAAGACGGCGTCGCCGGGTTTGAGATCTGTCGTCTTTCCAGCCTCGGTGATGGAGGTTGGTTTGGCAACGGCGCGGATGACACCCGTTTCGCCGTTCAACCTTCCGCCCTCCATGGTATAGTGCATCAACTTCTCAAACGACTCCTCGCTGTCATCTTGAGCCAACCTAGAGATCTCGGCCCAATGTTTCTTGCCGGCGCCGAGGAGGTAGTATTCGATTGTCTGAGCGAAGAGTTGGCCCTGGTTTGATACCATGCCTCCCGCCGTGCCGAGGATATGGCCCCAAGTCAAGGTCTCCGGCGACATACCACTCTCCAACAACCGCTTAATCATATGCTTGCCATAGCTCTTCAGCACGGATTCCTGCGGCCAGATGGTGGCCATGATACTGCTCAAGAAGCCCGAACTTGCAATCGCCTTGACATTCTTCTCGACGATGTTACCAAGTAGCTGCGTTGCATTTCTTGCTTTGACATGCAAGGGGAAAGAAGAAGCAGGGTCTGCGTCGAAGAAGATGAGCGCAAAGACCGAAGACATGATGAGGTAGAGTTCCGCCTCCGTGAAGATACCGTGGGGTTGTGCGGCGGTCTTCAAAGGCAGCATGAAGAGCTCGGAACAGAAGTGGACATGCGCAAGGTTTCCGACGGAGCGTATGATGTCGACTTGGTTGAAATCAGCGATTTTGGCGCTCTTTTCCTTCAACAGTTCTCTTGTCTTGAGAGTGTAGTAGTTCCGTACTTCCTTGTCCCATTCAGAGATGTAGAGTGCTTTGCTGACCAATTGACGAGAGGCAGTGTTCTTGGGTCCGTCGCCGGCAAGCATGAAGTCGGCGGATGCAGGGCCCATGATGTATTCCATGGCCTTGCCCCAGACGACTTTGAAGGTTGTTTGGTCCTTCATGATGTCGGTGGCCAGCTTGTACTCTTTGACAAACTGAGGGTGTGGTGTCGCTACTGGCTTACTGAAGTCGTACAGATTGTCTTTCTTCAAGTCTTTCAGAGCGGTCTGCATGGCGGACGGGATAGTCAGTGGGTAGTGGGCGTAGATGCTGTTGTACTTGAAGTGCTGTGGGAAAGCGCGCAGAAAGAGCTTGTAGAACACGCATCCGTTGTCGACGCCGAGATCGCTTTCAGCCTGACGGTAGCCCCAGTTGGTCAAGGTGCGTGGGTTGTAGTCGTGTGTGTAGAATCTGTCGCCACGGACCAGCGCAACGGCGTCCGACAAAACAGCACGGGAGACGGTGTACGAAGGGCAGAGACCCGAACCAGGAGCCATGGGCTTCTTTGCGTCCTCGACGACGATACCGGGGTAGATCTCAACCTTGTCGGGGTGATCGTAGAGGTGCTTGAGTTGCTCTTGCACATATTTGTCTGACGTGATGTCTTCGAAAGTGTTATGTGGCTCTAGCTTGAAGTACTTTCGGAACTCGTTGAGCGATCCCAGATTCCATGTACGTGCTTGTTCGATACCCAGGACTTCAATAGCACGGAAGACGGCAGGAACCCTATTCGGTCCAAAGGAGTTGGCACAGTCTTCGATGCTCGATGTCAAGATGTCTACCAGACCTTGGTCGGGTAGTGTGCCGTTGTCACTTCGCTCCAGACCAGCGAACTTGCGCTTCGACGGATCAGGATCAGTCTTCTTGTAGACTTCATTCAACCGGCCAAGGAACTCATATTTGCCGACGGTCTTGGGGTCGCGACCTTCACCGAAGAGGCCGTCCCACATCTCCTGCGTCCACTTCTCGTCACGATCAGAGACTGTAGAGTGCCATCGGTATACGAGGTTGAACTCAGCAGAGACTTGGTTGCCAATGCCCATGGGTAGATCCTTCACTTCCGCGCGAGGGTTCAGCTGCCAGTTGCTGTCAGTCCGGTTGAGATCGAGAATGGTGCGGACGTAGTCGATCAAGATGATGTTGACGTAAAGGCCGCAAGTAATGAGACGACCAGTCTGGAACAGGTCATTGTCGTACTTCTTCCATGCCGCATCATACTTTTCCTTTGTCTTCTTGTCGACTTCGACGTCACCAGTAGACTTTGGTACTTCATTCGAAGGCTTCGTAAAACGTCCTTGCTCGTTGATAGCCGCTAGGTTCTCGACCGTGTAGTTGTGGAAACGGTTGAACATGATCAACATAGCACCAACGCCAGGAGGGAAGAACAACAGTCTTGCTTCCGAGAAGCAGTCAGGCTTGATCTTTCCATCGCGTCCAGTTCTCATCATGTCCTGTTCGGCCTGGTTACTGCCGTACAATGGTGATAGATCGAGGTATGAAGATGTCATCGAGATCGAGTAATCCTCGTGACTTGTGCGGAAGCAGTCGTGGATGATGATGGATGCCAGATAGAACAGCATACTTGAAATACGGTTTGGGTGCAGTTCAGCATGTTTCCTGGTCATGATACTGTCGAACACAACACCAGGATCTGGGCGGGCAGGAGTCTGCATCGTGTCTGGCTTGACAGTCCTGGCGTACGGTGTTCCTGCTGCGCCAACTTGCGGGTTTACTAGACTGTTATTCGATCCATCCGCGGCACGGTACTGGAACTTTGACCCAAGATATGACTGCGGCGGGTGCTGTAAGTCGCCCCATAGCTGGGTCAGAAACTGACCCGTCACTGCCTCTCTTGTCTTTGACCCGTCAGGCAACGCGGCAGCGGTCCGGATAAGGCCTTCCATGAGGTATGTCTTGTCATCGGTATATCCACCAAGCATCTTTTCTTTCTGAATTTCCATCAAGCTCTGGATGTTCTCGATGCCAAGGTGAGACATGTCTCGAAGACCGCCTTCAACCTTCTTGTAGAGACTAGCCTTCTCTTCTGCCGCAATCTTGGAGCCATCACCAGTTTGGTCGGGAAGTGGAGCTGCAGCGGCGCCAATCAGGGCTGCGGCTGCTCTGAAAGATCCACCAATGGCGTTTCTCATAGTGCTGAGTTCGGATGGGTCAGCTGGTCTGGGAGGCTCAGCTCCTGTGCGGGTATCAACATGGGAATCCCATGCCGCTTTCGCCTCTGCAGCTAGACCGGACATGTTGATGGATGTGCTGGATGTTTGCGTTAGTGACATTCCTAGGTCTGGGTCTGTTCCTCCGCTCGAAACAAGACGACGATCCTTTTGGTGGGTCATATCTCAGGTTTCTTTGCTCGAGGATACGTGGATGACTGGCGGATTGCATGGAAACGACGATAACGCCGAGGAGAGATATTGTGATAGGGTCGTAGGAAGAGACGTGATGCAATGGTACTTACATGGAATTGAATCTCTTCTGTGTGGGGCTTCCTTCCACTACCGGTACAGTCAGTCGTACGTGATTTCCGCTTTCAGACTTTTGCAGTCAGGATCCAGATACCACGCGACCTCACAAGCTCCGAGAAACCGCGATGATAGACAAGATATATAGCACGCGAGCTTGCGATGTCTAGTCTTGTAAGTATATGTAGGTAAGCCACCAAAAAAAAGCAGCGAGGGGTATATGTGCAACAACGATCGAACGCTAAAGAAGATCCAAGTTGTTTACACGGCAAGTAGGGAGGCTTGAGACAATGTGTTTGTCGCACAATCGGTCAGCCTCAGTCTTCTTATACCCTCCACATCATTATTCTGATAGGATGCATTCGTAATTGCGGCTGGAGGACAGTTTACGGCGATGCAATCCCTCTAGTTCTCACCGGCACCGGGAACGTCAACAGCTGAGAGGTCCCTTCCCCATTCCAAGCCGTGGCCCGCTGTACTAGATGCAGTAAATGGCCAATTGAAATGCATGCAATTAGCCCATTCGGCAGGTGAAGTTGAGCTAGGCTAGGCTGATCGCGAACGGCTGGGCTGAGTCGTTTGGCTGACCGCCGATATGCCTGCTGGTAGGCAGAAATCCGAGGTGTGCTGCAAGAATTAGCGGGCCCGCAGGTGTCGTCTCAGCCTCGGTCGCAGCCTTTTTGCAGGCAGCGGCCCTCGATGCATCTTGCTTCAGCCTCACTGGATCAAAACTGTCGGTGAGCTTCTTTTTCTGACATGGTGGGTAGGTGGTGAGAGGACAGGCCATCCGGCTGCAGACTTGGAGTAATTGCAATCGGATCGTCACTAGATGATGGCAAATGGAAGAAAAACCGAAGGAGAGAGGACAGGTGGGTGTTGTCCTTCCCACGCTTATGCAGGGTCTAAGTCGGTGTTCCCCGGGGCGATATGGGAGTGGCCGCTGCGGGCAGATGCAATAAGCCTCAAATCGAAAAAGCAAAGATGGAGCTACGTATGATGGATAGTGGTACAGAAGGCTACAGCCAAGCACATTTCCATCGTCACGAGGTTTGTCAAGTCGGACTTGGGATGTACAAAGGATGTTGATGAGCAACATGACCTGGGCATCCGTGAACGCAGTCACATACACACACATACGCATTGGTCACCACGACGCTTTTCAGCATACGGACGATGGGATGTATTAGTGTGAGGTTAGTGCCTATAGGCATCAACGCGCTAGATACGGGTACCTGCGGAGGTGCTACCGTTCTGAGCCCGGTGTGACAGCCTTCACGTCCTCATCCTTCGTGTGCGCCTCGCCGTAACCCTGGTTCAATCCCACCGCCATCCGCACACCATCCCTCTTTCATCATTGGCTTGTGCCCACGAACACCAAGCATTCACCAGGCGCCAATCTTGCTGGTAGCCCCACGCCTGTCGCCTGACACCGTCATCCTACCAGGCATCTTCTACCAGATACCAGGCAGAATAGCGTACCTCTTCCTCTTGTATTTATCTCCAAACTCCTTGCGATACCTCTTCTCCTTCTTCCATGCCCAAACACCCATCTGTCCCACAGCCACGATGATGAAGAGAACGGTGCTCAAGCTCCAGTTGACGAGCGCCACGCCAATCCACGCCATTGCCTCGAACATGTAGTTGGGGCAGGTGACTAGATCGAAGCCCAGTCCCTTGGGAATACCGCGCTCAGTGCTGCCAGGGCGGCGCAAGTTCTTGAGCGTCAGATGCGTGCTGTAGTTGCAAACCTCGCCAATGGCAAACAGGGCCACACCAAGGTATGTGAGAAGCGGGTTGGAAGGTCTAGCAGCCGGGCTGTTGGGACCGTAGCTCCAGTATGCCAGGTTCACACCAGAGAGGAGCCAGTAGTAGCCAGAGTTCTTGTAGATGTTCATTATAGGCATTGTGGCCGACGAGAAGCGGTGGACGAAGAGGGTTTCGAACTCGCGCTTAGCAAAGTGAGCGACGCACATGAGGAAGGTGAGCTTCTGGAGCTGCGACGGAGGGGCTGAGGTGCCATAGATGAGGGAGCGGCCGAAGTAGATGAGCGGGTGAATGAGGAGGGGTCCGAGGTACTCGACGATGAAGACGGTGCGCCATGAGATCTGGGGACCTGGGAGACAGTCAGTCGTCTGTTGGTGAAGAGGTAGAGAGTAGCATACCTAGATCCTTGACATCCACAGCACTCTTGTTCCGCAGGCCCGTGTCGTGAACCTTCACGTCTCGCACATTGTTGATTGGCGATCCGTCGCTGCCCTTGGTGACCCTCAATCGGTGGATTGAGAACCTGGAGGCCTTTGCGATTTCTTCGAAGATTTGGGCGGTCGAGGCATCCGCAGAGACGGTGATGGTCTCGGGGAGGTTCTTGATCGGACGGCCTGTGGAGGGGTTAACAAACAAACAAACACCAGGATGCACTCAATCGGACCGAAGCCGACTCAATGGGTCAAGGAACAGGCATACCACGAGGGCGCACGACGAGTGTGAGGTCGGACATTGTTGCGTGCTGCGACAGCGTGTGCTGTGTGTGTGGACATTTAGCAAGATGGTATTCGGAGCGGCAGCCTCGGCCTCCCGTTCAGGCTAGGCTCAAAGGGTTCAGCCACTTCGCCATTAGGGGAAACCATGCGAGTGAGATTGACCGCATGTGTGTAAGATCATGAATCAAAGCCTTCGACGTCAGACGTCCGTCTAGAGCAGGCCATGTGGTCGCCACTATCTATACGTGTTCGGCACATGCATCTCCACACCCGCCTTCATACCCTTCAGCCCAACTGCACCACAACCTGCCATGCAACTTCCGGCCCCATGCACGCGACCATCTCACCAATAACACCCCTAATCGACTTTGAATTCCTCAGCTCGCTGCCGTCCCAAGAGACCAGGTCCTATACGCAGTCAATACAGAGTAAGCGTTTCATATAAGCAGCTTACTGACCTGAGCTTCCGCCATTCTCCCACCAACGCGAATAGGCATAGTGGCCAGGTCGAGTTGCTCTTCAATCTCTTCAGCAGTCATAAGGCCCGGCACCTTGAGCTCAAACAACGACACGCCCTTGCTGACAGCCTTGCCAGCCTCAGCAGCTGTCGGGTAGGGATAATCAGAGTAATCGTCTTGCTCTCCATCGATGCCCATCTCCTTCCTGCGACGCTCCCTAGACATGGAGACATACGGCTTCTTGTCAAGCAGAGCGCGCATTTCACCTTCGAGCGGATGCCACTCGTATGTTTCAGGATCGAGAACATGCTGGGTTTTGTAATCGCCCTTGTACTTCATCTTGACGCAAGAATGAATGTAGTATCCCATATAGTAGTACTGATAGCCGCCCTCAAGAGCCAGCGCGGCTTCTCGTAGCGCACTCAACTTTCCAAACTGCCACTGTTCATAGTCGGAATGGTAGAGCATGTAGACGCCGCTAACGCAGTGGGGTAGCAGATCGAGTATACCCATCGCGATGAGCCGTCCATCAAGCCGGTAGCACTGGTGGTAAGATCCGAGCTGCTGCTCTTTGCCCTCGACGGTCCTGGTAGTCTGCTTCAATGGTGAATCGCACAGAAACCGTTTGAAGCCTGCTTGAGAGATCTCGTGGGGTTTCTCTTTGTGCACGTTCTGTTGGTAGTTCTTGAACAACTCATACTTTTCGAGCGTAAACGCTGCTGGCTCCAGTGTTACCTCAAAGCGGTGTGCGGGCTCGGGCGGTCGTTTGACATTCTCATATTCGGTCTTGTGAATCTCACGAGTGAGATCAAAGGTGTTTTTGAACCGAGCTTTCTCCCTGGCGATGGTCAGCCTAGTAACAACTCTGCCGTATCGCGACGCACTCTTTCGATATTGGGTAGAGCCTGGAAGCTTCTTTCGTATAAGACTCCCCTAGCACATGGTCATTCCAGTGGTTGACGGCTTTTCTTTGATCCTTCGAGGGCTTGAAGGAGGCTACGGGTAGACTAGTCTCGGGTAAGTCTCTAGCAGGATGTTGCTGCAAGCCTGCTTACCGAATCGTGTAATGTGGACAGCAGTGTCGCAGCACATCCGGCTTGTAAAAGATGGTACCAGATCTAGAAGCCACTGTCAGCTGCTATTGTAGGAATAGCGCTGTATGTAATGTGCTATGCATGAGTGGGTCGTACCTTCTCCAACCGCGGTCCACGAGGATTTGGTAGACCTCAACGGTCAAGCTTTTCGACGAGAAGTAGTAACTCGCCCCTAATCAAGTAAGGTCAGTCGGTGCTCTCGGCTCGCAGCCTCATTCCGATTTTCCCCGCTCAAGCTCACCAGACAGCTCATGATTGAGATGGAGATGCACTGTGATGCAATCAATCTCAAGAATCTAGATCTGCATCAAACAACGCCTGCCGACGTGTATACGAGCCGACATAGACGATGCTTGGCAGTGATGCATCGCTTGGGGGCATGGGCAGGGACGGGCAAGATTCCAAGGTTCCATGCGACGCGGGGCTGCACGTGAGGCAGGTAACCTTAACGGAACATCAAATGCAGGCGAGAAAAGCGCCGGCTGCAACACTGACGGCCATTGATGCCCATTGTTCGTGTGAGATGGCTTGACCGCTCTGACAGCGGCATGCAGGCATGACGATCCGTCCATGATCGAATAGGGATGACTATGAAAATCCACGTACGAGAGTTGGCGGTTCTACTGCCATTCGATGCGTCTTTGCAGTACCCGCACGACTCACTACTGTAGCCTGGAAATGACCGTTAGCAAGTCGTTGATAGCCAGGGTCTGAGATGGGAGGTCCGTATTGCTGGGAGCTTGAGAGATAGTTCATGTCCAGCCAGACAGGCACGAGCCGGAACCCAGGGAAATGGTTGGAGCAGAACATACCGAAAGGCGTCACACTGGACTGCATGAGGGCAGCATAAGCGTGGGAGCTGGTGGGGGTAGTGGTCCGAGGCGGATTCGAGCGTCGTCGCGGCGGCGAGCGATGACAGGCGGTAGCAGAATGAATAATAGCTCCTTGTCCACGCCCGGTTGCTACAGATCAGGGCTCTTGGGACTGTCGGGGTCGGTCAGGGCGGTCAGGGCGTGGATGGCAATGATGTTCTGGCGGAGACGGGCGATCGGTCGCGGGGTCAAGACACACAATAGCAATGCAAAGGTTGTTGTATCACAGCGTGCAGGGCGCGCACCAGAGACTCTGATCAGCGTCTACACGGGGGCAATTGCTCGTTTTCTAGTGGGCAATTCGCCGTTTAAATGCCTGTACGTCATCCAGAGGGCAGGCAGCAGAGAGGCTGCAAGCGGCGCGCTGGTCTCGCGTGCCCCGCCGGCTCCCTATGCAGCGCATTGGAGCTGCGAGCTGGGACCGTAGACGACCTGTCTCGTGTGCCGATAGGTGAAGCCAGTGCCTTGTCTGGCTGCCGTTGATTGCAGTTTTGTGCAGCTCTGTGCAGACACCCCGGACAAAGCTCCTCTTGCAGGCGGGCCTTGGCGACAGGCGTGACGCTCCGCGAGCCCTTAGTTTCCACGTAAAAAGTCCCTGACCCGAACCACCTACTAAAACATCCATCCACCATGCCGAACTTCTTTGCTGCTCGCAGGCTCCTTCAACATCCTCAGCCCCGTCATCCGCGGGACTGAGCCTTGCTCAGCCCTTTTGCCTACCACACCTTCACCCTTCACACTTCACACTACCACTTCCCCCGTGAAGCCACACACACACACACACTCCCACAGACCCTCCTGAGCCACACTTTCGCTGTTTGCTCGGCTCCATTCCACTTCACCGCCTGGCTCGCCTCTGCTCTTCCGACCCAGCCTATTGTTCAGGCCTGCTGCCGTCGCGTCGAGCGAGTCGCATACAAGCGGTGCCACGCATATCTCCGCGCTTTCCCTTGTCGATATTCTGACATGGCCGCTACGCAGCAGCTGTCGATGCAGTCGCGCACTGGTCGCGTGAACCAACGTAAGTCTGCTCACGAGACCCCCACAACTCGCATCGAAAAATTGAATCCCTTCCGCGAATCCCCCCAGACTCACCGCTTTAACTTTCGGCTGATTGGCGGCAGGCTATGGGTCCCAAGGCGAGCGGCTAGTCGCCGGTGTTGTCCCGCTTTCCGCCGACAAGTACTACGTCCTCCTCATCCAGTCTACCAAGCGAAACGGCTGGGTGCTCCCAAAAGGCGGCTGGGAGACGGACGAGGCAACGGCCCAAGACGCCGCCAAACGCGAAGCCTGGGAAGAGGCTGGCATAATATGCAAGATCAACTACGACCTTGGCCTCATCCCTGAGAAGCGAAGACCCGACCAGCTCACTTCCCAGGCCCCAAAGGCCTCGTACCACTTCTTCGAGGCGACTGTTGAGAAGCAAGAGGCCCAATGGCCGGAGCAGCACAAGCGGAATCGAAATTGGTTCAGCTATACCCAGGCGCGACAGGCCTTGGCGGAACGGCCCGAGTTGCTCGACGCGCTGGACCGGTGTACCATGCATCGATCATAGATGGTATACGGGCGCCTGTAGGTGCGCAAAGTCGCACACAGCCACCACGAGGAATCCTGGACGCATGTCCCAGGCCCCTAGCAGACGTTCGTGTCTTTTCTTCTTCTTCTAATACTGCATCTATACGGCATCTCAAAAGCGTCGGGGGAAATCATAGACATTTGGCATTGTACTGTCTACTCTACATTTGGCGTTGTGGTCGCTTTTCGAAAGGTAGAACGATGCATTCCCGCTCTTGGGCTACAAGAGCGCCGGACCAGTTTGGTTCGCAAACAATGCAATTTGGCTTTGCCAAGCTACAATCTCCGCTCTATTGGTGCGGTCCTCTTTTCCAGTTCCTGCTCCTGAAGCAATGTTTGATGTTTTCCGTCAACGCTGCCCAGTGCCGATTAACAGTTGGTCACATAACGAGGCCGAGTCTGCCGCTTGCTATCTACGCAGCCATTAGACCTATGCGACTGCATGCAGATCGGAGATGATCGAGTGGTGCAACATCTGGAAAGTATGTTTCAACGACTGCAACGCCTGAACAGACAGAAAGTACCGCCATGAGCACGCTCGCACTACGGACATTGTGTGAAGATGCTTGCATTAGTTTATGAGAAACTCGCTCATCCAATTATGCATACTTTAGTCCTTTCGACATTAGAGGCGACATCATTACAGCAGCACTAAAAACCCCCTTAATCTAACATCAATCATCTGCGAGTTCAGCATCACGCATCATGTTATCCATATCTCATCATATTCCCCTATCCCCTTGCCGTCAAAATGCCGTCCTCCCTGTCTTAACACTCTTCAACACCCCCTCATCAGCCAACCTCTCAATCATATTGTAAAGCACAAAATCACACCCCCGCTTCACCACAAGATTGATCGTCACAGGAACCATTTCCTCATGGAACGTAACATTACTTTGATACGCCACCTGCCCAATCGGCACGGTAAAATCCGCACATCCAAAGATCGGACAGATACCCGCCCCCGTTATCTTCGCTGTTGGCGGCGTAACAGCTAGATACGACGCATCCGGCGAGTCATTAAGTTCCTTTTCGCGAAACGAAGGGAGACCGCCTGTGCCAATGTCGTAGAGCATAACCGACTCGGAGCAGGATTCTGGAGTCGAGTATTGCAATTCGCGCTCGTACCATTCTACAGCTGTGTTCTTGGTGACGAGGGCGGCGTCGTAAGTTGTCTGGTTTGTACGGCTTTCGTTGAAGTTTGCCCATCCCGGTCTCCGCGCGGGATCGATAGGAGGGAAGCGGCCGTCGAAGAGGGCAGCCCAGGCTGTTAGCAGGGGTTTTCCGACGACGGTCCATGCGGACCATGTATTTATCACGTTGGTGGCGGCGTTCATGGTTGTAAAGTTGCTAGCGATGGGGTCGGAGAAGTTTTGTACGGTGGCAGTGAAGTTGAATTCTTTGACTGTCATGTTGAAGATTCGGGACATGTTTGCTATGAAGTCTTGCAGAATAGGTTCTGCGGCGGAGTTGTTGAGAGGTAGGTAGTCGGTGGGATATAAGATTGTTTTGGGAAATGCGTTGGTGTCTGGGACGGAGAGGGGGGACAGTCCAGTTATCGACGCGTCTTGGTAGAGGGAGGGTGTGTACCAGGATTTTGCAAACTTGATCCATTTGTAAGGGTCGCGGGAGAAGACGCCGGCGGTGTCGGTTGCGGCTCCTAGGGGAATGACTCGTTCGAGGGATATCATGCCCTGGCTGGGTCGTTGGCCGTATACGCCAGCTACCGCGGCCGGCCGTCTCATGGAAGAACCCGTATCGCTTCCAATGGCGTAGTCTAGCCAGTCATACGCGGCGATGGAGCAGCCACCGCCCGATGAAGAAGCTGAGCACGTGAGCCACCCATCTCCTCTCGGGTTGAATGGGTAGTGCTCATCTTGCCATTCCCAAGGGTTAGCACCAGAAGCAAACTGAGCGAGCTTCTGTTTGCCGACTACGACACCTCCAAGATCGAGAATCTGCTGTACTGAAGGTGCTGTGCCATTCGATATGGGTGTGATATAAGCCCATGCTTGACTGCCACCGGAGGTTTGTAGACCCTTGAGGTCGTACAGGTCCTTGATCGCGACACGCTCGCCTGCGAGGGGTCTGTCGTCATCCCAGTAGTAAATGCGTGAAGGGACAGGAATCATAGGGTCCCAGAATTTGGGCAGGAATACGCCGAGCGGGTTGTGGTTGTTTTCTCCATCATTCGCATCGTAGGCGCCGAAGAGGAACGTCCTATAAGTATCTGGATAAAGTCGATACACAGTCGCAAAGCTTATGGAGCCGTCTTCCACAGATGCGAGGTATGGGCCAGCAGGTATTTCAACGGGCGATTGAAGTACAACCTTGTTCGCTGAGGCATCTGCAGTCACCGAGGAGTCTATGAAAAGCATGCTCGTGTTGAAGGTTGCTAGATATTCCATGGCAGAAGCATCCAAGGTCGACTTGACGCTTGATGAGAGATACAGTCCGTCCAGGAAGTCATGGCTGAAAACGTCGTCACCCTCGAGGTACGACGATACGATACTGGTCAGGACGTCCTTCGTGATAGTGGTCTCGTTGGTTTTGATGACAGTGATCGGAATTGACGTAGATGTGCCCGCAGTTGCGCAACCAGCACTCGCCTTCGGGTACTTGGTATTTGCCAGGTATGAGACATTCCCTAGCTCGAAGATTGTATCACTGTAAGGGTTTTCGAGAACAAAGTTGTAGGGATTTCTCTTAACAACGGGAGCGGCCAAGGCGGAGATAGACGCAAGAGATGCGGTCAGCAATCCGGAGAAGATGATACGGCCCGCCATGGTGAGCGTATGTGAACGGCACACCTGCAAACTTTCAGATCGCCATTAAAACTCTTTTATACACTTGAGCAGTATCAAGGTCCCGCTGGTATGATACCCAAGATAACCGGACATATAGAGATGCCTCTTTCGCTCATGGTGAGCAGTACCACGCTGTTGCCGAAGCTGCTAGCGACTTGGCAACATGCGGGCTGCATCTCCACAATCGATGCCTAACCGGATGCAAATCGCCGACTGGTTGCTTATCGCATATCGGATGGTGTTCATAGTCATCGGTATGGGATTCGTTATCAATCTCTCCGGTATGTGGAGGGACGTTGACTTGCATGTCGGTTGAGATGCGCCGATTGCGCTTCCAGGTAGTTCCGAAAATGATGCGGGTACCCCACGTGTAGTCACTATGAAGTTGAATATATGCTCCTATATGTTTCTACTCCGATCGTATGAAGACAAAATCCGCAGCGAGATGCCATTGTCGTAAATGTGGTTATATTTGTTCTTCATCGAGCTTCTGATGTTCCACGAGACGTGAACGTGACTGCTCCACAATGACTTCATCCCGGAGAGCTATTTCTTTGATCCGTCAAGAATATTATCGTGCGTGACAACAAACAGCGCATTCCAACTTCAATATTATGAGCATGAATCAGGACCCTGTATCCGTCTACACAAGTCGCGAACCTGCTTTGAATGGCCCTGTTGCGGACCCGCTGACGGTCCTTCCGCCGGAGATCGTGCTCCGCATCCTCGATTTCACACCCGTCTCAGCCTTAGCATCTCTTACCGTTGTATCACGCGCCTGGCACCATTTCATCGACGAAACACACCAAGAAGCTATCTACTCCTCTCCAACTAAGACGTCGCAATCGCATACGAACTCTCAATCACCCCGCACCGCACGCGACTTCTCGTTTGTTGAAGATTACACCAGCTTCTCCAAGTTCTTCGAGAACCTCACATCATGGAAAGATCTATGCAAACGACAAACTCTTCTTGCGCGCAACTGGACCTCGTCACAACCTGTCACGCAAGAGTCCATCCTGCAGGTCACCAATAATGCGGTATGGCGGTTCAAAGCCGACTTCAAACGTCGCCTGTTCATCTCGACATCGCATGCTGGTGGACTGAATGTGACTGACATGGACACTGGCGACATCCTGTGGCAGTTGCCTTCGATTCTAGACTCGAATTCTGAGGATGCCGTCAGACCGTATGCGCATTTGGAGTATCAAGATGGAATGGCCGTATTTGACCGTGAAGGAGACGCGGTGGAAGTCTGGCAAACAGATCAAGAAGGTACGGCAAGAGGAGAGTTTCGACGTGTAGCTGTTCTAGATCACGATTGTCAAACAAGAGGATTCCAGCTTTCTTATTGGACGTTGGTTGTGGTCGCAGTAGAGGGCCAGGGCTTCGTGTACGATATGAAGCAAAGCCCACCAAAGCTGACTACCCACTTGAAGATTGAAGAAGACGCGGTAGGGCACCTCGATCAGAACGAGGATGTGGTTGTGTATTCCATGGGAGCACGTGGTTACCACGTGTACGACAAGAAGACTGGAGAGGCTCTGGGTACACTACAGCCATCGCAGTGTACAGAAACATACCACGTCGAACCCTTGCCACCTCTCGATAGACCTGGATCCAACGGGGCTTTGGCCGCGCTGAGTACCGGTCGCCCATCGAGACCAATCTTCCCTGCATCAAATCCCCGCAAAACCCGCTTGAAGCCTGTTCAACTCAATAAAGGCCCTCTTCCCATCCAGAACGGAAGAGATACCAGCGAGGACGAATGGGGTGCTGGCATGCTAGATCGCGACAGCAACCTTTTCGTGGGCTTCTCCCGGCTTGGCTGTATCTTTTTGTGCTCCGACTTCCGCAAGGCACTTGAAGACGGGGCCAAAAACCTAGCACGTTACAGTCAGATCCTACAGTGTGACTCTGACGGGTCAAGCTTTGACCTCGGTGGTTGGCTATCTGTTCGCAACCATCGAATCATGTTTGAGATTATGAACAGAGCCTACGTCGTTGCGCTCGACAGTCAGAATCGCATCAGCCTCGAAGAGCAAGCCGCTGGGCGGGCATCCTCATACTGTTACCTCAATAGTTCTGCGCCGCAACTCGCGTGTCCAATTAGCTTCATGACACTTTACGACGATTGTATCATGTCGACTTATGCGGTAATGAACAGGCCCCTGAAGAACGAATATATAAGAGCTAACAGCAGGCAGACACTGGGTGAAAGGCGTGATGGAACGACCGCGAGGAACATTCGTCTCTTCCCAACAAAGACGATTCGCATCATCAGCCTTGCGCCTAACCTTGATGGAGAAGATAGGGCGATGGGGGGCGTGGAGGACCCAACATCTGCAGGGAGAGTGGATCCTATGAATGCGTCTCAGGATCCAATGTTGCGGTTGATCTCAATGATTCAAACGGCTGATGAAGAGGAGCTTCCTGGTTGGTACAATGATGTGTACGATGACGATGACGATGAGTGGGTTGACGATTAGGCACCCCTCCTGATCCACGGCGCTATAAGGCTTCTGCAGTGAAGCAAAGCGAACACTAGAACGCTCTTGCTTTTGGGGAAGTACTTAAAGGTCATACTGTCATCAATCAATATCGGCAAAGAGAAATCTAATGTTTTCATGAACGCCTTTCTGGAGTATCTAGGAATTGGTGGTATACGGCACCGCTTCGACGCATTCACCTTTTGGTTTAGCTAACGATACATCAACGTATCTAGACACGAGTACTCTCATTGATGGCGAAATACGAGTGGAGTTTTGGTTGCGGCAGGGATATGGTCAAGAAATCACCTAAAGCTCTGCGAAAGTGCTGTAAAGCTTCCTTAGAGAATGGAGAACGCTGATCATAGCTGAACATACCATCGCTACGTTGGCGCACATGTGTGTCGAGGATGCCGCTTCTAACGCACTGCCATATCTTGCATGCATAATACTAGGCTTGTGACCGTCGAGCGAATGCATATGCACGAAACAGCAACGATAACTGCTGATAGAACATTTCGATAGCGTCAGGTGTGGATGTTCTCTCTGGAAGCGCAACCTATCGATCACAGTAATTATTCTTATCGATGAACATTACCGTATCAGTCCCTACGCCCAGTCCAATATAGCGAGCTGCATATCCGGACTTCTCGAGATCACAAGTGGTTCGTAGCAAACGATTCAAAACCAGTAAAAACGGTGCGAGAATATCTCTTAGCGATGCGCGGCTTGATGACGCATCATAGCTAGCATACCAGTTACATCACATCATGATCCGAGGCCTTGTCATCGGCGAGGTGCACATACGATGCGCAAAAACTAGGCTGTATAACAAGTATAACACGCACCTTTAAAGAGTGAATATCACTCCATAGTATACATACTCTTTACTTACGATACTCGCCATATCGGATCGAGAGGTGACGTACTCAAAAGGGTGCTAAGTCGCTTTGTAGGTGCACTGCAATCTCTAGCGCGGGTGAATGTTTAAGTATATAGGGGTTCTCAATGTGTGCATAAGAGATAGTAGAGGAATGAGTAGTCGTTAGCTAGTTCGCAACTTCAACAGGCCCACTAGGTGCCTTTCGCACCACGACATTCCTGGCAGTAAGCTAATAAACCATGAAGTTCCTTATTTCAAGGGTCTCGAGTGCGTGCAAAAGAGCTGCAAAAAACCGATCCCCAATCTTCGACAAAAGATAAATCTCTGGAATTACTTGGCATAAATACTATAAGCCATGTTGGGAATCTAAACCCAGATACATTTCTAGTCAGTCCAACCGAAGGGGAGAATGATCCAATGTTGGTTATAATCATCAGAGAAGCCATAAGACATCAGGTTAACTCTGTATCCATTAGATCGATCCTTCTTCATGCGGGGCAGTTGCGGAACCTACCCAAGATTTCTGCTACTACTTGCCAACTGAATGTAAGTGTCCCACTCAGCATTCTTTATACTAGATAAAGTGACGGACAGGTTAGCCGAATCCTTGAGCTCATGCTATGTACTTACAGCCAAGTCCCGTTCCTGCCACCAGCGCCGATGCGCCATTGGTTACTTCTACCAGAAGCACAATACCCTGGGCCTGACGCGAGCTCTACCGAGGTACCGCCCGATGGGAAGAAGAGCTTGACTGAGGAAATTCCCAGTTAATGAACAGATATACTACCTATTGCACACTCACTCACATTCGTTTTTGACCAGCGTTATGGTCCAGAAGTTTTCCGACGAGGAATCGTCTCGGTTGTTGACCTTGTTCAGTCTGAACATTTGGTTATCATTTTTAGGGTTGAATTCATGGCCATGTGTTTTGTTCATGTAATCTAGAACGGTTTCAGACGTGGCTCCTGAACTCGTATCGGACAGCGTGGTCTCTCACCTTTGCCAGCATCGATGGCCAAGCCAGATCGCATGTTGACGATCATAACTCGGGCGCCGTCGAGCTCTTTTGGCAAACAGTTTTCCTTTCCTCCGTACGAGTATCTTGCGTTTGTCTCGTTGATAGTGTTCCTGAGGCTCTCAAGCTGGCGTTCCATGCGGGTCTCTGATGCCGCCGTCTCCTCTTGGTGGATTATGCGCAATGTTTCTGCATTTTGTGCCCTTTCCTTCATATCCATTATTGTGTTCCTACTCTCAGAAATCTGTTGGTGAGCTTCATCAAGCGCAGTTCTCAATGTCAGTTTGTCCTCCTCCTTCTCCTTGGTCATGGCCGTAAATCGCTCTTCTTGTCGCAGAGCAGCTTCTTCCATTGCCTTCTGTTGAGCGCGCGCACTCTGAAGCGCAGCGATATTGGTTGAGTCATTACGGAAAGGTTGCTGAGAGAGATTAGGCTCAGTTGTACGATTGGTGAAGTGCTGAAGAGAAACTGCCATTGCGACAAACGGATGGTTGGTAAGATGCTAAGATTGTCAAGTTGAAGATTAAGATTCGAAAGCCTGAACCCCGAACAAATAGTACGAGCTGAGATAGATCAAATACTGCGTAATAAACGATAGCGATGGGTTTCAGATCAGAATCGATTGGCCCAAGGGTCTAGGCTTCTTGGACGGAGTGGCCGGAGAGGCGTACACACCACGGCTGAGGAGGTCGGTTCGAGCCATGTGGCTTTTCGATAGATCATAGACGCGCGTCCAAGGTTCTGTGTGCTCAACCACGTGGACTATCGTAGCGCCACTAGTTTCTTGTGGTGTGCAGCTGCAATGTGAAGGCTATGCAGGGTTATGGCTTGACCTGCAGGACCTGACAGGCTATTCTTTGCCTACCAAGATGATCTAGCTGCTCCTTAGTGTGATGAACTTCAGCCGATCTCAGAGCTAATCTATTGGTACTAGCATTATTGATCCCATGCATCGCTCATTATCACGTGGACAGATAAGGAGATTTTGAGGTCCAAAGTTATCGGCAACACTACCTAGATTATGTATGTACTTATCTCAATCTAAGGGAATGTCTTAAAGCATGCTCTTATATCTAGCTGCTGTTGCTTCTTGAAAGTCATCACATCGAAACCCTCAAGAGCTACCCCATATCAATCCGAGTCGTGTGATGACTTCTCCACTTTGTTCCCCGTAGAATCCACGCAAGGTCCAATTCGCTCGTCCAAGTTTCGGAGCTTGTTCAGCCAGCACAGAGACGACTTCCATTTGGTCTTCTACTGAGTGGTCGCCCAGGCAACGAATAGTCACAACGTCGAGTGGCCAGATGGGTAATCCGCCGTTGGCCTCGCCACAGACGAGTTCCACCGTATCAAGGAACGGGTTCGGCTTACTGATTGTCTTAGAAACACTCAGTTTGGCCGCAACGATGGGGGCTTTGACTTCGCAGCTCCATGGTTCCAGTTTCTCATCGTACGCGCCATGGGTCGCGTTCTTGCCATCGGTGTAGTCTACCTTCAGACCACTCAAACTGCCCGATGATCTGCAGAAAGATATCTTGTTGATTTTGGATGCTGCAGAGATCGTGTCCAATGAGGAAAAGGTGGTAACCGTTGAAGATGCAATTCCTGTGCTCACGCAGTCGCCCAAGTAGAAGCTCTCGGTTGGTTTCGTCTCCGACATGACCTTTTTGGTCTTTTCTTGGAGAGACGGGCCCATTTTGAGCAGGTTATTGGTTGGTGCTCTTGGAACAGCGTTTGTCTGCTCAGGAGAGATATCCTTACCCCAGATGACCCCGAGGTCCTCAAAACCATCAGCAAAGGTGAAGCCGAAGAAGCCACGGAACGACCATTGACTGTGATCAGCCATGGCGAAGCTGTGTTTCTTCCCACCAGATTTGACGCCGGCGGTCATGATATTACATTTCGAAGTTGCAACGGTAAGGCCAGTCACTGAGAGCTTGTGCGCTGGGGTTCTGGCGACGTAGACTTCGAGCTCGGTGATGACTTCATCGAATTGGAGTTGCAACACATGCTGAGGATTGCCATCTCTCTTCCCGTTGGATTTCTCGATCTTTTGTCCATATTTGATGCAGATACCTTGAAGCGCTTGATCGTTGCACCATAGCTGCAATTCTGTAGGGCGCATTCCGGGCGTAAGGTGCTCGAGATCGTTAAAGAAGGCAGCCCCAGTAGATATGATGTCATGGTCCCTTGAAACGTTTTGCATACGATAGTCTCCCGCTTGGTACGCATATTGAGACAAGGATGATTGAACCCGAGGATGGAGTTGAGAGACATCGCCAGCAGCATTAGCAGAGAGATCCTCGTTCTGAGCTTTCTCGGGTGTAATCAAGGCAGATTCAAGCTTTTTCTTGATCATTTCAATCTCATCGTTCTTCTTCTCCAGTTCTTCTTGATTCTTTTTGAGTTCCGCCGTTGTACTTTTCCACTTTTCCATGGTTGGTGGGCTCTCTGGGTCGGCTGTTGGAAGGAGTAATCGGAAGATATTCGGACTGAGAAATTGAGATACTCGTTCCGGATCGCAAGCTACTTTGGGATCCTTTGTAACCGCATCCACTTCCCTCACGATCTTGATCATCTCGAAACGGCAATCGGTAGCTGCTATTTCCAGGCCGTAGACATCTGGGAAGTAGAGCTCAAGCTTGTTTGCAGGGACTTTCTTCCCTACTGGCTGCACAGTCTTTTCTGTATTCGACACTATCGACAGCGCTGTCGAGCTCTGCTCGTTCTTGGCGTCTGACTCTTTTGGCTTCTCCGTTCCGAGATAACGCGCAGTGAATCGCTTGAGGCCATCAGATTCCTTTTGCATATAAAGCACAATATTGTTCTTGTTCAGACGATCCAGCATAGTCTGAATATCCTTCCACATCATCTTGTAGGATGTGTATGCATCGTACAGCGACGCAGTGTACACACCAGCGTTTTCGTAATCGAGCGGAGACCCTTTTCGAGTCTGCTCATGATAACTGCGCAAAGAGGTGTATTTGGTGAGAATGGCACTAGACGAGAGTCAATGGGAAAATACTAAGCTAATAGAACCAGAACTTGCCTGACACGCTGCGGGCCTGAATGAAGAGGTTAGCAGGCTCCAGCTTCGATATGACTTCTCACTTACACGCAGCAACTGCATCCGGAAAGATCATGGCTACCTTCTTCAAGCTCTCCAGATCCCAGTTCGTGATTTTATCGTCTCTGATATCGCCTCCACCAGACCATTTGACGCTGGTCGTGACGATCAGAATGAGGAACCCAGTGAGTAAGGGGTATGGCTTACCTGATTGTTGTTTTTGCGTTCTTGAATGTTTTATCATCAGTCTTTCCGCCTTCGACTTTGCCTGCAACATCAATGCCACTGATCTTCGCCTCGAGCTCAAGCCCGCCGTTGAGATTCCACTTTTTGATCGTATCTGCCGTGGTGACGGAGATTACTGCATCAAACTCTCCACCCTCGATGAACCCTGAGATGAAGCAATCGCCGTATATCTCAGTGAATTGCCCAGGGTCAATGTGGTCAATCGGGCAAAACTCGGTGACATTGTCAGCGACTAAGCGCTGGTTGGTGACCCTGACATGTATGAAGTAGTTTACGTCAGCCTTTTTCATCTCGGTCGAGTCAACGAAGCTTGCATGACCAGAGAGCTTGCCCAGGCTGGCCATCTTGATCGTGAGTGCACCTAGCTTTGAGTTAGAGGCGGAATGACTTTTGGAAACATTGTCTTACCGCTGACATCCAGCTTGTCAAGAACTTCTGAACTATCGTTCACAAACTCTGCAGTCCAACTCACAACCTGGCTGACCTCTTTCTGGCCATCAGCGAAACTTCTTGACATGGAGCCGCTTGATCCTTCAAGGACGGCCTGAGGCGAATTGCTTTCACCGCCCACAGTCAGCTGTCTGGGTCGCCCGACAGCATCGGTCTTTTCAGTCAGCACTTTCGCGCGTAAATCTCCGTCAGTAGCAGGTATATTCCCCGGCTTGCGGACGACGTCATTGACGCAAAGAGTCTGTGTATAAGAGTTGAAGCCCATGCCTAAGCGCATAGCGCTGTTGTATGGTGCGAGCATCAGAGCCATGGTGAAGAAGCTAGTGTGTAACAATGCAGCAAATCTTTTTGCAAAGCCAGAATATTTGAGGACTTCTTCATACAGCCATGGACTCGACAGCTGTTCATAACTCCGAATTTCAACAGACTTGAGTGACACCGTGCTTTCCAGGAATAGCTTCCATGCAAGATGGCTGATCTTGAGCAGGTGTCTGTAACCGAGACGCCATGGCCTGGTGGCTTTCGATAGGCGGTTCGTATCGGTCTCTCCGTCGTGATCAAATTGTCATAGACGGTTGATAGCGCATGGTGAAGAGAGACGATCGTCAGCCTGGAATTTCTTCTATCATTTCTAGCGCTGCACGGTACAAACGTCAGCTTTAAGAAATTAGCCATCGATCCCAATGGAGTTGAACGTGGCTTTTCAAGGGGTCTGTTTCGAGCTGATGGCCTTTGAAGGGTTAGCTCAACATGTCCGCCTCAGGTGTACTAACCGGGTTCGGCCGTTCAACCCCGCATCTCGGCCCAGCCC
The DNA here is from genome assembly GCF_004154835.1 of Alternaria arborescens. NCBI lineage: Eukaryota > Fungi > Ascomycota > Dothideomycetes > Pleosporales > Pleosporaceae > Alternaria > Alternaria arborescens. The sequence goes on from NW_021167887.1 coordinate 113,100, forward strand.
GCGAAGTCTGGATTCCAGTGGTCCTGGTTGGATACGCCACTTGGAGTGCAGGGCGGCAAGACTTCAGCTTGCTACGTTTCCCTATCGCGCGCCTTTGGGATGGCCAAGTACATCTCGTGAACCCGGCATCCTGTGGCACACGGTCATGTCGCCATCTATTGTACAGCTATCTTTTGGATTCGACTCTATTACAACAACATCGCTGGAAAATGGACATTGTCGATATCTTCCCTGAAAATCCAGTTGAGCCTTCGATCAAGTACGCCGGCGGGTTCCAGACTGCGTTCACAGTACCTTGGGCCAAGGGAAGAGTTGCACCATGTGCAGGTCTTAACACACAGCGCAATGCACAGGACACCCTTTTCGTGCCACTTTCGGCTTTTCGAGATGCACACGCTGCTCCACTACATTACCGCGAATGTCAAATTACTTCAATTGAAGACCAATCGAACTCGGATATTGCGGATCAATCGGAGCTGGGCACGTTTGCTCTCAGCGCCTCTGTGGGAGGTAGCTTTCTCGGTGCTTCCGGTAGAGGAAGTTACGAGAAGAATGTGCGCGATAATGCGAATGTTCGTAAAACTAGCCTCTATGATGCACCGTTAATCACCGCAATAGAAATCTAATATCAGCATTCGAGCTGAGCACACGTGCGGCCAGATTGTTCTGTCACGGGCACCTGAGCTAGATCCAGGCGCGGTCAGACTATTACAGTTCTCCGTCGATCCTATAAACGAGTTTCGTCGAGAGTATGGTGACTTTTACGTGGCAGGGTATCGGGTCGGAGCTGTAAACAGTACCACTATCTACGGAGAATTAGCAGATAAGTCTTTCTTTGAGGCAAAACGAGCAGAACTCGAGATCAAAGCTTTGTTTCTGAAGAAGCACAAGAGCATCAATGAGGAGAGTTACAGTGCTAGTAATGAGGGAGGCCTGGGTATTTCAGCATTTGATTCGCTTACAGCCTCGTATCTCAAATTCACTGCCCGAACTTATAAAGAAAGTCTACTGGCAGGCGAAATCGTCGTCAAAAACAAGCAACTGGCGATGGAGATCGCCAGGAGGGCATCAAAAGTTCTCGAGACAGATTTCTTGCTAGGCAGAGAAGGCACGGTATCTCAAAACATGATTGATCGGCTTTGTGATCAGGGCTTAATCACTGAGCTGCTACTCGTTCCATTCGCATCGCTTCGAGAGTACCAGACCCTGTTGGCACGTCGAAACATGTTGAACAGACTTCTATAGACGTAGCTAGTTGGCGCCAGCAAATGGATTCAGATGTTGCAGAGGACCCAGCTATCGACGAGCGTAGACGATAGTGCATCAGCGGCACCTAGGTTCAAGCTATGACGCCGCTTTGACCATACAATGTGCTGCAGGTGCACGCGCTAGCTTATGCGTTCTCTCGGATAAACACACATGGATGCTGTAGTTTAAGGCTGGCTGAGAGTGGCTGAGCCACTTGCTGAATTGAGATAACCAGAAGCCAGCTCCGGCCAGCCGCACAAGGGCCATTTTGATACCCAATCGGCCTCGAAATTTGACATGCATCTAGTGAGGGCGGCGATCAGCGTGTGATCACATCCACGCAGAAGTCAATAGCACATCCCCGCAGTGATATGCAAGCCATGGCGGCAAGTCCGAATGCATCCTGTATTGGTTGCAATCCTATCCCGGACGCTGGGCATAACCTATAGCATCGGTTACCCGGAGGCATAATAAGCTAAAATGCTCTTTATAAGAGAAGACTGATCACTTTCAGCGTCACCTCGCACCTGTAATCACGTATCACTCTATTCTACAATGGCTACCCTCACTGTCCCCTACAACACTGCCATGCAGCTTGGCTCTGGCTTCAATTCCTATACACAAACGCTATGCATTGATCATGCTGTCGTTCGTGACAGCGAGTTGGCCATAGAAGTCAAGCCCAACATCGATTCCGAGAAGCACGTCGCACAATCGGTCATATACAAGACAAGCGTGATCGATAAAACGACTGATGTTACCGACAATCTCAATGTATGTGTTGTATCTGCTTCCTATTCGGTAACTTGATTTAATTAACGAGACTGTAGGTCAGCGGGGCTTTCAGCATCAAATATGACCAGCTCAAAGTGGAGGGTAACGCCAAATTCGTCGACACTGACAAGATCAAAAACAGCGATGTCAGCATTATGATATCTGTCAAGGTGGTAAATCAGAGCATATATGATCATCAGTTGCTCAAGTTCCAGCCGGTGTCTGGTATCAAGGACTTGACAGCGCAACGTTTGATTGAGGTGTACGGAGACTCTTTCATATCGGGTTGGCAGGAGGGAGGCGAGTTCTTGGCCATCATCAGTATCAAAGCTAAGAATAGAGAAGATGCCCAGACAATTGTTGGCGAGTAAGACTATTCATTTCCTGTCGTGTCGCAAAAACTTACTCCTTATAGCGCTCGAATGGCCTTCACCCGGAACAAGGACCTTCCTGAAAATGCAGACAAAAAGGACATAAAGGTCGATCTGGACCTTAGAATTGACAAACTGAAGAAGAACATCACTGCCGAAAATGAAGTATCGGTCTCTGTAACCTGGACTGGCGGTGGTCAGCGTCTCAAACCAGGCGAGTGAACCTTTCCACGCTCTGTAGTAAGACACTAACACGCAGAAATCTGCAGCCGAAAAAGATTGGGATTTCGATACAATGAAAGATGTCGCCTTGAGATTTCCAGATTTGTGCGCGAAAACGCCTATGCGTACTCACGCCCTTATCACAAAGTATACGGCGCTTCGCAGTTTCTACACAGCCCAGACATTTGATTTGCCGTTGTACGACAAAACAGGAGCGTACACTGGCATCCTCCAAGAGGCCTATCTCGATTACAAGGCCATCCTTGGATCAATCCAGATACTTGCGTTTGACTTTGCCGAGGGCACAAAGGCTCTCGTCGCCAATCCCCGTAGTGCCAAAGCTAGTAGGTATCATGCCTCCGCAGCAAGTGCAAGGCTGACTTCATTAGTCACGTCAGCGAATCAGACGGAGAAAGAGAGCACCAGTCAGGAAGTTCCTCCGGCTACAGAAGTCGCATCTGAAGACGGTAGCATCGTTGACTTGAATGCCACCGTTGCCACTCAAGGAAAACCCGGGAATGTGCCCAAAGTTATCACAGTGCCTCCACCAACCATTGGAGAGCCTTTTTTGCCGACCATTGAGGGACTCGAGGAGGCACGTCTCAAGTGCCGCTTCATGATGAGCCGCATCATACAGGAGGTGAGCAACTGGCTTTCATTTGCATTTTTTTCTGACTAACGACGAAAGATCGACAACATCACTATCAAGCCGGAGATTGCGGTGGATGAGTCAAGGTTACTGCCGTATCTCAGCCCATTCTTGTTCAAGATGCTGCTACCCATCGGCGTACCACTACCAGCTCAGGCCAATCAGGCTGACCAGGCTGTTGTTGCGTCAAATGCTAACCCTGATAAGTTGGCCAACAAGTACATGGGTGCAGTAGCATAGGCTATACATCTTTGCCATGGTTTGGTGGCTACGTAGAACAACCCGTACTTGTTTGTACAAAATGTGATTTACTAGATCGTGGAATGAAAGATTGTATTGGATGTGATAGCCTGCATCGAACGTCATTGACAGAAGAATTTAAAGTTCCGGAGCCGAGCTGATCTGATCTATGGTCAAAATCTTGGTAGTTATCTCGTTGTAAACGAACAGAGAGCCCCCATAACCATTTCGAATATGCCCGTCTTGAGTAAGTTGTTGCCTCTATCCCCATATTCGTGAGCTTTGTGAAACCTAGGGATTCCCGGACACCATATATATGCGTAGCCACAATTAATGCAGGCACCATTCGCCATTCGAATGGATGGAAGTCTTTTGACTGCGCCAACAGCGAGGCTCCACAAACTCTGATTACCTCAAGCGACAATGCTACCCGATAGGCTTAGATACATACACTCAGCTAGCCCAGTGTCTCCATAGGATGTGCGCTAATAGTGTATCGACAGCGGAGTCGCCGAACGCCACTACTTGGCCTCGGTAAAAGCTGGATATGGTTCGTACATACACCGCTAGCTGTAGGCTAGTGATGCATTTCAGGTTGTATGGGCACACTTATCGACCTTTCTAGACATACCAGGCGACATTTTCTGGGCTGGCTCTGGCCCATACCTGATGATTCGTGTTGCTCCTTCACGACAACAGCTGAGTGACCCATCTGATGCAAATAAGGCCGGTTCTAGAACCCTGGTCAGCCCCGAAGACTGCAGACGTGACTAGAGCCTCGAAATTTGATCTGTTACCTAACTAGAGCTATATAAACCTTGTTGGTGCACACAACGAGGTCATATTCCTTCCTATAGTCGATCAAACCACCCAACGCTACTGATACAGGCTTCAGAGATTCTCTTACCATCTTTTTACCCATCATCTCATCTCAATCCAGACAGATATCATGTCGAACTCAAACAAAGTCAATGGGTACTTTTCCGAGTATCAGCAGTCGACCACGACTGGGATCGATTGGTCCAGCTATACGCAAGCCTACGCTCCAATCGACGAGTATATGTCCAAATATAGGCAAGGCTACATCGGCTATGCTGCTGCTGCTGCCTACGTCCAAGATGCCTGTCGTTCAGCTCTGAGCTCCAGCGGAATCCTCGCAAGCGTCTCATCGCGGGCCAAGGATGCCGAAAGGCTCAAGACTAAGTTGCTGAACATGCACAATGAAAAGAGATTTGACAAGGCCAACGATATTGAGGATAGGATCGTCGATATCATTGGCGTCAGGGTTTTATTGTACTTTCCGAGCCAAGTGGAGGAGGTGATCGCAAAGTTCGAATCACTTTTCCCAGACGCAATTTTGGACAGAAAGGAGCTCAACGATACAAAGAGCACCGAGGGCAATTCTATGACAGCCCCGGTCATTCTGGAAAAGCTCGGCAAAGACGACACGATGAAGAAGCTCGGTTCAGGTCCAGTGGCGGTGACTGACACGGACAATGGTTACATCCATCAAAACCGATACGGGGGTTACCGTGCGGTGCACATTCGATTCACGATGCCGACATTGGATTTGGGCGCCGAGATGAGATCCATGTTTACCGGGCGTTTGAAGGTCGAGGTCCAGATTCAGACTTTGCTCATGCATTCATGGTCCGAGGTCAGCCACGATCTCATCTACAAAGAGCTGAGCGGAAAACCCTCGGTCCAGGAGTACCAGCTGCTGGATTGTCTCAACGGAGTCGGAAAGCTTGGTGAAAATGTTATCCTGCAACTCCGAAGCACCATGGATATTCGCCTCAAGAAAGGCTCGAGTGGCTTCAAATCATCATTCATACTCGCACAGTACATCCGCGAAAACGTGCAAGGAGGGTTTGGCACACCAGTAATGGGAGACGTGGATGACTTGTTGGACTTCTTGAACCTTGCGCAGCAAAATGACCCCAAAAGGTTGTTGGCCGCGATCGAAAAGGCGAAGGAACGGATCGTACAAATTTCCCCCCCAACTGGTATCAGCCAAATTCCCTTAGTTGACATCATCTTGAATCAAATGGTCGAGAAGATCACCTTCACCCCAGAAACACCCTTCCTGCTCAAAGCTCAGAATGATCAACTCAGCAAAGCCACATTAAACAACAAGAACGAGATTCTCGCCACCATTTTCGATCTCACGTGCCGGCCAATCCTGCAATCCGTCCCAGAAAAGATTCTCGCCACCAATTTGCAGTTTCCATTGGCTTTCCGGAAACTACAAGAGCTTAAATTGTACAATGACAACAAGCCTGCTATGCCGAGGACAGCCTTTCCGGTGCATCGAAAAGAGCTAGGAGTATCAGATGTCAAGACAGCGTTAGGCGATCTGGTAAAATACTTTCAGAAGCGTATGGATAATGCGATAGTGCTGCAGTATCTACGCCATGCGCAAATCAGGGCGTGGAAGCAGTTTGAAGGCAGAGACTTTTCAAAGGACTTTGTCTAAGTGGTAGCTGAGAAATCCCTACACCTGTCTCGGCCCGTGGTATGTGGGGGCAGATGACGTCAAGCTGACACATGGATGGAGTCGAATAATTGCACGCTATCTGTTCGCACTACAAGCTTTGGTCTGGAAGAATAGTGTGAGAGCAGGGCGAAGGGAGTGGAAAAGGACGCATGCGTAGTTTATGAATCTATGATTGATCTCCAGCTATGAAATATCAACGAAGTGCACTTTCGATCTTTTGCGCAGATAAAATGTCGGGACGATCCTTCAAACCTTAAGATGTAGTGTTGTCGCGTTGTCTCGTTGTAATCGTTACTGCAATCTGTGCCTGCCAAAATCTGCCCGATCTGGACTGGCCAGGAGACAACTTTTCAACGTTACCTTTGAACAACCCAATCAACACCACGGGTAACAAAAAGCTGGACGAGATGCAAACGTTTTTTAAGCATCAGGTATGGATGTATTCTTTACAAGTGTCAGTCATTCTTATCTACCTCCTACTGATCGATGGCAGCAACCACTCTTATTGAGTTTCCTTACCGCCAGTCGCATTATGGATCCTTACGCCCAGATCGTCCAGACAAAACGCAAAGTCCAATTTGCTATCCTCCATTACAGCGATCTCGAAAGCGGTGAGGTTTCTGATGGTATACCCGTACCTTTCGAAATCAACATGGGTAGCGGCGTGGTGACCAACGTCATGAAAGACCAGATCTAAATGTGTTATCTCGGTCTTGCCGTCAAGGATTTGCCAGAACTTATATCTGATAAGCACGGAGTCTGAGGATCGTTTCTGACGTGGCTTAATGGAGAGGGATAAGAGATCGAACATGGGCGACGACGTTTTGTCGTTGAGCTGCGCTGGTCCGATCTTGATCTGGGGGGTTTGGCCTTCAGGGTGTGAAAAGCTGATCAAGGTGTTTGTGTGTGATGTTGCACAATCTCTGTCCTCATCATCGAGAAGACTACTGTCGGTCACATTGACGACTGTCAGTCCCTCGAAGAGAAGACCATCGTAAAGTTCAATAGCCGCTTGTCCGTCAGTCGTTGAGATGTCATCAAACTGGGTAGCACATTAGCGTGCTCTTATTGCATCCAAACATTCTACGAACATTCAACACGGTAGATCGGTCGTCCTTCGTTGAGAGTGGAGTCTGCCAGTTCAGGCGTTGGGCCGCGATATGATCTGCGTTGACCAGCAGATACGAGCTTGGACTGGTGTTATGACCGCAGGCAAACCATACGCGAGTCGAGATAAGCAACACCGCAGATAGTGTTTTGTACATAGTGATATTGCCGTGCGAGAAGATGGCTTCTGATGATCTTGGACGGTATTGTTGTTTGTTCAAAGCTGCGACGACGTCGGTAAAACGGGGCGATAGCAGTTCACGGATCATCTGTAATCTGTATTGATGCAGCGCAGCCTAAAAGCCGGCCGAAATGACGACTCCTTCACTCATGCAGCCCTATAAACGTCGACGCAACATACACGACTATTGAACAATGTTTGCCGAATCGTGTCGCCGATCGCTCTTCAGTGAGAGTTGAAGACGGCTTACGTCTCTTCTTGTCAGTATTCCTGATGTTCATGCCTCAGACATCGAGTATGCGACCTGAGGCAGTCGCCACGTAACTCATGTCATGTCAGGTCTCTAATCGGTAAAGTTGCGGGGTGCCGATTCGCTGTGATGCATGTGGAATAGCGCAGTGAATCCTGCAAAAATGGCCGAGGAATCTCGATGGATTGAGTTTACTATGTCGGACAGTGATAGAACGACTGAACAAAAGTTAATAATATAATACATGTTATCTTGGGAGTCTTCAAGCAGTCGTGATGTTTTTGGTGGGGAAGAGGACGCAATCATACTTCCATATGATTCTCTCCACATCATCCACCTTTTGTATGCACTTTCGGCCACCGAAATATGTGGGTTCTTCTGACCGGTAAGGTGGCGAATCAGAAGCGGGGTTACTCTCATAAGGCCTCCTGCTGATTGGCATAGCCTATCTCAACCCCAGCTGCCTTGTTGCCTTCTTTATGATTCGCGAATCATGTCTGTTCTTTTCAGCCATACAAATCTATTCTACCAATAGTATGCGTCTGAACACTCGTTTTTCTACCAATGGCATGCGTTTGAACACATATGAGTTATACGTTTCAAACATCATGTCGTTGGTCATTGCAATTCTTCTACTAAGCGTGGCTTCCATCGAAGCCTCGCCAATTCTACCTGTTCACAATGAACAATTAGGATACGATCATGTACCTACGGACTCGAATCAACAGCAACTTGGGTGGTCGCGACAAGACATCTTCACACTGGTCAGCGTCTGCGTAGCCATAGTTGGAATCTTTATTGGTGCCTTAGGCGCATCGCCCACACTACGCGTGTGGCTATGCAAGCCTTCCAGATGTAAGGCAACCCCGTCTTGCGCACCATTTCGAGATTTGAGCAATATTCACCCCCAAACCTAGATTGCGCATTCGCTGTACGGCGCAGGAAGTCAAGAAGAGAAGACAATATTAGACGGCAATTGCAAGAAGAATACGACGAGTACCTTAGCTTTCGCGAATTTCGCGCGATGAGGAGCAGCTGGCGATAGCAGCTGAATGTCATGCCTGTAGACCAAGGCGCACATTGATGTTACCGGCTTGAACTCACACAAGGGTATTCGTGTTTGGCAGAAATATGGGTGAAGCGCTATCTCCGTAGTAAGAAAGGTGAATGGAATAGTTGTCGGAAACTCTGTAGATAGAACAATTTACCTCTCTATATCTGAGAGCATCTGTAGCGCATTTTTCCGAAGTGATTTCGTGTCTCAGAGGTGACATATAAGAACCAGAATGCTGAGGTAGAGATGCGAATTGGACCCAGTGGACGAAGAAGACAAGAACACCTAGCACTCGCACGCTCGATGAGTGTCCGCTCCAGGATAAGATCGACGCCTATGATGGTCCCTACTGTACGAGGAGCGGTAAGAGTTCGATGGAAAGTGAGACTATGATCTGGATAGCCCGGATTGACCAGGCTATGGCATTCCGCAGGATAGCACTGAGTATCCTTCGTGCGAAACCCAGCCTGATGCTATACGAACATGGTAGAGCACGCTAAATGGTGCCGACCCTTGCATCATTTCCGACCTCGTCGTTGGTGGTAGACATCAACCTGTACACGTCCTATGCGTGAGGCTTTCCAATGGTAGAAGACACTCCTTGTGACCGTGATTCGGCATAACCCCGCAAGATAGCATTGGGCATGCTCCGTTTCGGACTCAGCCTGATGCTATAGCATCATGGTAGAGCACGCTAAATGGTCCCGACCCTTGCATTTCCGACCTCGTCGTTGGTGGTATACATCCACTTGCACTCACGCTAAAATGAGGTTCTGCTGATGCTCAGTATTCAAAGGCGTCCATGCTTGCTGCGCATTCAACGAACGACACATTCAGCCCATATCTACCCAGTCGTGTTCTGACTGCATAGAACACTCCCCTCGTCTTGTCATTTAGGAAGGTGGACACTGCTAAGGTACTTGCATCTACCTAGGTAGACATTGCTTTTCGACATGTTTCTCCAGCTTCTGCTCGTTGCCTTGACATACCGCATTGGTGATGCATACGCTCACCCAATCCAAGTTGTTTCGCCGCGGGGGTATGTCAGACGCTCGACCGACCAATCACAAAGCCTGTCTGTGGAAGCTATCGTGGGAGTGATTGCCGTGGTCGTAGCCATATTTGGGATAGCGCTTCCCTTTATCTGGCCCCGCTTGAGGTCGAGGCTAGATTCCCGCCGTCGCTCTCGCTCCCGTCCCAGCTCTACCGGTGCGTCTTACTTCAACCCTCTATCTAAATTGTTTGAAATCCTAACAGAGGCCAGCAAATTCAGACATCCCGCTTGTCAACGACCCGAGGCAGAATGCCATAACCTACACCTCGGACGACCCCCGAGCCTCCGTCGGCGCCGGCGAGACTGGTATAAGCCGACCACAACGCGCGCGATTCGATAATTGCGAACAACAGCGCGGGCTGATAAAGCGTACGCTCACGTTCTGAGGGCTTGGATATGATGCATACATACTCGAGCAGTTCGGGCGTAGTATAGGACGCAGCTGCTGGCGCCAGCGACGAGCGGATACCACTTGTAAGAGAGGGTTGGCATGTATTGCAGGCAGTTCGTCAGGCAGTTCGTCAGGCAGTCGCGAGTCACGACTCATAGGTGCAGTCCTCGTGGGCGATTTTCAACCTTGAATACGTCTCTTTGGCTCTGGCATACGAAGGTTTTCTATCCTGTTTCTTCAAGCATCTACCGAAGCATCGCATCAGTGCAAGCGATTAATTCAGAGCCTTCTCACGTTCGAACACGATGATCTCTTTACATACAGACCATGAGTGCGATAGCCGGGATAAGATTTCGACACTTGACTTCACGAAGCCTTCTCTCGTCTCTCAGCGAGAGTATAAAATATACTTCCGTCGTAGATACCACGGATATCCTCCTTCATCATTCGGCCGTCCTCAGGCCACAACATAATGTAGGTGGCAATCCCTGTCATCATCAGCAAGAACACTCGTAGACAAAAAAACTGGCTCGACTTACATTCGAAGAAGGCACCACCCCAACCAATTGGGTCAGCAATGCACCGTTGTCCCTTGAGCACATTGCCCACATCCCAGATCGTGAGGTAGTCCCTACCCTCCGCGTATTTGGCGAAGATGTCTTCAAACCTCTGCGGCACAAAGCGTCCTTCGTGGTCATACGTCCCGGTGTCACTGCCATGCTTATCCCTGTGTACGTTCTTGAGGAAGATACCTGTTGAGATGGCGTACAAAGTCAGTGTACGTCTCACATCGATTGGAGTTGGAAATGCTTACGAAAGAATGGATCAGGCAGCCATCCAGAGCATGTCGGGTACGAAAAGTTGGAGTGGATAACGAACACCGCCACGATGGACAGGATGATACCGTAACCAAGCCGATAGAAGCCAACGAATGTATCCTGCGGCCAAAGGATCCCGTCGTGGTCGCGGTCAAAGAAGTCGCAATGTTGCTGTAGGACGGTCTGATGAGAGTGCTTCTCCCTCCAGCCTGGTGTGCCATCAGGAGATTCTGCTGATGGGGCGACGTTTGCACGCGCGGTGCCTGCTCATGTCAGCAATGCAGCTGTGAGATATCTCATGAGCGAACACATACCTGTATGCTGGAGTTTTGAGCCTTCCGAGTTCACGAAAGGTTTTCTCTGCTCGGTGATGGGTACATCGGGGATTGAGACCACCACTCCATCGTCTCCATTCGTGAGACGCTCGGAATGCCTCATGATTTCTGCCATGTTTCTATTGTCGGGCATCTTGTCGGTGACTGTAAGTTCGTAAAACTCAGAAGCGAAAACAAGAGGGCAAATAAGAGGAATTACAAATATAATCGCAGAATTCCGCGCTTGAACATTTGCATGTGAAAGCTACTTAGGTACCGTTATGTTCCGCTATCATGACGTCACGCTAGTGGAAACAGCCTTATCCCAGCCATGGAAGTTTCAAAGTACGCTTAACTATGTAATCATGCAATCGTCATCCCAAAAACAATACCTGAAGCACGTTTCTGTGCTCGGAGCAGATTTGCTTGCCAACGACCAAGCGCGTCGCTAGCCAGAGATCAGCGCAATCGACATCTGCAGCAACGGCTCGCGCCGCCTTCGTCCAGACAAGCTAACCAGCAAACCGGCAACACCAACAACAGCATCACACCTCTTTGTGTGTTGATAACTCACCTTCGCATCACATCATTGTATTGCTCCGGACGTGAAATTACTATTCAACATCTGGGGTATCCTACATGGATGCACGTGTCGCCCTCGTAGCATCTCTTAGCGACACAACTACACCTCTCGCGACCCACGCGTGTTCCGCTAAGTTCCGCTTCAACATCGATATTAGGAGCCGCACTACCTGCTATTATGCCTAGGAAGATCTGTGACTTTCTAAGAACCCCATTCATCGAAGCAATCGTGTACAGACGCCACTCTGCACTGTTCTCAGGGTGTAATACTTGCTGGCTACGGCTGGAAACGCGTGGGGAGGGGTACTTCTATACTTCTGTCCCGTCATCTCCGCGACGGAGACAAGCGAAGAGCCTGTGACAGGCACACAACATGGAAATTCACCAGGTGTCAGGGCGAATGTCTCTCCATAGCAAGTTTTGTGGGCCACTGTCACGGTCCGCTCGTTGGCCGACTCCGTATTCTCTCTTTCTTGAGTCCTCCGCTAAATGAGCCTGGTCCTTGAACAGCTTTTGGGGATGATAAAGAAGCCAAGCTTTCTCGTCATTGACAAGAGTGATTGGTTGGCGTCCTGCAAGAGGTCAAGCATCCCTGCAAATCGACCAATGTAATCGATGGATTGGGACTTGTGCATGGCTGACGGTGGCGCGGCTCCAGGGTGTCTGGCGCATGGCAGAATGCATGAGGCTTTAGCATAGCCTCAAACCGTGTGAGCAATAGATAGTTCGGCCCAGCTTAAGTTTCAATTCCTTTCTAATGACAGACCACTTGTCGCAACGACGTCCCAGTAACACCTACAGTCACTCGAAGCACTCACCACCCTTCTTCATCTCCCCTGTGCATATTACGACTACTCCAATCCATAGTGCCCTCAACATCTGAAAATGCAGGCTATCCTCCGGGTTTTCTGGGCTCTGATTCTGATGCTGATGGGCGATCACCTTGTATTCACGACCCACGCAGCCGTAATAGCACACGCTGTAGGGCGAGACTCTACTGCGGGGCCATCTGTCCAATCACACGGCATGTCCACCGAAGCACTTCTAACGCTTGTTGGTGTTTGCGTAGCTGTCCTGGGGTTAGTGCTCACTCTAGTGCTATCATGGCCTAGCCTGAAAGTGAGGTGGGGGCTGTGCACATCTCGACGCCTTCATCCCCGCCAGCGTTCTCGTTCACTCTTTACAGGTACGTCTCTAGACATCGATTCAAGACTGATTCCCAGATGCTGATTGTGTATAGCCGGTTCTGCGATTGCCCTTGTCAACGCTCCCGGAACGCTCGCTGCCCCTGCCCGCCCAGCTGAACCTTGGACCCACAGCTCGAATGGCGATCAAGTACCGCGACCGCAACGCGTCCAGTCGTGCTACACTGAGCAACAACGTGCACTGATGCGACGCGCGCAAACATCCTGAGAACTCTAAAGGATGGGAAAGACTCTCAGGCCGTTAGGATAACATGGCGGAGGATTGTCCGCAGTGTCAACTTTCAACGGGGTGTCGTCGGACGCTTTCCAACGAGGCGTATGATCTGTCGCATTTACAGTGTGATAGCCTCAGCCCTGTGAGCTGTCAGCTTATTTGTATGCGCCTGTTCTTCCCCTACCCGTTCTCATTCTCGTGGCTTTTCAGGAATCCCTTCTCGCCAGTTCGCATAAACAAAGATGGAATTGCATTTCGATGTCGCATTTCAAGCATGGGGAATGCTGATGGAGCACTAGAGTTCTTTTGATGCTTTGAGACTATTATAGTTTTTCTTCGCAAGCCTGTGGTCTCTATATTTATGTACACACTTGGATCAGACCGGAAGTGTTGATGCGATCCTCCTAGGGCGCAAGTCGAATAGCGTCTCGCCGTGCAACAATACAACTAGTCTTATATTCAGGTACCTGGAGAAGTTGATCGTAGCGTTATACCTCCCTGTATCACAGCCTGCTGTCTTCTGATGAGGCATTCTACATCGTCATCGGAAATCTGATTTTTGCTCGTAACGTTTCAAGCTTTGGAAAAACACCTGCTTGTTCGAAGCACCGCTGTCTCGGAAGAATTCCGTCTTCTAATGGAATGGCTAGAGCTTTTCAACCTATATCTGTATAGACTTGTTGAATGATTACCAATTCTGTTGATCATTACGCCAAGTCGTTATCTGCACGTGGTTTGTCATCTCAGCCTCGTACATTCTAGGCCCAGCATCTGCAACTCAACAATCACACAAGGAAGTCGCACAGCCTAGCTGAAACCTCCTCTCACTTTTTATTGACCTTGCTTGTCGTCTTCGATACCTTACTCCTAGCAGAATGAGATGCGCCTCCTTCGCAGGGAAGATGACGGCAGCTTCAGCCTTACCGAATTCATAGGTCATGACACTCCAAGATATGCCATACTCTCGCACACTTGGGGCGCCGATAACCAAGAGGTTACATATCAAGATATCCTGCAAGACACGGGTCATAACAAGAACGGCTACAAGAAGTTACATTTTTGCGCGAATCAGACGAAAGCAATCTACCTGGAATATTTCTGGGTCGACACTTGCTGCAGGTATTTTAAAGCCATTGGTTGCAGACATGATGGCTACTAACCTTTTTCTAGTACGTGCGTTTGATTTCATTGCAGACAATACCATTGGCATCGTTGCACGAAACTTTGGACTTGGCTAACGCGTCGATTGATATCGCAGTCGATAAGTCAAGCAGTGCAGAGTTGACAGAGTCTATCAACTCCATGTACCAATGGTACGAAGCAGCCAGGATATGCTTTGTTCTTCTGGAAGATCTACTTCCTGAACAACCACTGGAAGCATATTTGACTTCCTGTCGTTGGTTTTCACGGGGATGGACACTGCAAGAATTGATCGCGCCGCGTTTGGTGGAATTCTTCGACCAGAGTCTGCAGTTTATTGGGAGTAAACGCGATCATGTCGAGTTGATCTCGGCTACCACCAAGATTCCTCCTCATATCTTACGGGAAGGTGTCGAGGGAGCGTCGATCTGCGTTGCCGCGAAGCTATCCTGGGCTGCTGGGCGCCAGACAAAACGTAAAGAAGACGCCGCATACAGTTTGCTTGGACTATTCAATGTCCATATGCCCTTGATCTACGGTGAGGGCGACCAAGCGTTTCAACGCTTGCAAGAAGAGATTGTCAAACGACACAACGACATGACTATTTTCGCCTGGAATCCTCTTGAAAGGCAACTCTACGAGCGACAATACATAGGTCTCTTCGCTCCTTCCCCTGCACACTTTGCAAACAGCTTCGCTATCTACCCTTTCGACGACGTATTCATTGAATTCTCTACCACGAACAAAGGTGTTCTATTCACGAGCGAAATTCGCCTACGTGTTGTAGAGCAACCAGGTGACGACGATCCTGGTGTGGTTTACCTCTTTTGCCTAGGTATGAGTTCTCAATACGGTGGTTACGAGAGACGAAGGCATACCGGCATCTACCTTCGCAAACTTGGGCCTCGTTTGTACTGTAGACTTGGTAACATCGCGATGGCAAGTTTTCCTTGGAAGGCCACTCGGAGATTGAGCACACTAGACGTAACGGCAACACACATCTTGATTGATCCGATCGTCGCCACAACCAACGTCCCCTTCCTTTATCGTATGAGTTCGGTACATGTCCCATGCCCCGGCAACATCCGAGTTGACAAAGCATACCCAACAACCCTATGGGATCACACAGACAGTCTTTACATGTCAGCGAGGTTCTATGGATGGACTCTACACCCCGTGGTGCTAGCCCTATCTATTTGGGTATGCAACGTTCCGTTAGTACTGCTATGCGACTACAAAGTAGAACCACCGGTCTTGAAGGCATTTCAACCATTACAAAGACCGCGTGAAACTGCGCTCATCTTCCAAGAAAAGTATCGGGAGGACGGAACATCGTGGCAAGATCTGTTCCTGCAAGCTCCTAGCTTGGAGACACTGAACGATACAGTTTTTATCGATCAGGGAGCTACGTCAATGCGGATTCGCTTCACCTTGGAGTCCAAACATATATGGGTACTGTACAAGAAGATCACTGCCAAGAGTCTCACTTTCTCAATAGTACATGTTCCTGCAGGCCTGGACAAACCATTGAGCCAAAGCAGAATTGAAACAAAACGTCTCGGCCTGGGAAGTTCTCCGACGCACAATGAATACGTTACATACGGTCGGGATACTTGTTAGGATGATCTCGCTTCAGGTCTTTCAAACGCTGATAGTTGTCATTTTTGTACATTATACCTAGTGGTTAGATAAATAGGCTAGTAGATCTTGAAAGAAATTGTTGGCTTCGCTGACTTCAGCATATAGCATGTACTTTGGTAACGCCGAGCGAATGCTTAAATAAAGATCTGATCAATCCAACTTCGGACATACCCATGAGTCCGGAGGTCATGAGCATATCCCTAGCTATGACTTTGCAACGAAGGCTCCGCCGGGCGTATTTTTCGCGGAAGATCTAGCTGAGTCAGATCAAAGCAAACCATGTAACCGAGTTTATCTTACACAAGCGGAATGGATTCCGCCAGCTAAGGTAGGATATTAGACTTCCTGCTTACTATCGAGATGCTGCTGACATAACCAACTTCGGTCCTAGGACCGGGCTATCCGGCGTTCGCTTAGGACCAGGTACGGCCGCACACGTGGAGATACACAATCATGTTTTGCAACTAAGTACCTTTCAGGAAAGAGTGACATGGGTGATGTGCATATTCAAGGCTAATCATCCATCCAGGGTCTTGAACTAGGAGGGATGGACCTTCTTGGCGACACTACTTACCCGTCTCGGCCCGATCGTACTTACAAAGATCTACGAGTCGGCCTTTCTCTCCTGGTCCTTGCGCTCGAACTCACATGTATCTCGTTCATGCAGCTTGGTAGACGCCATTTGTATCAAGTCGCTCTTTACCATGTCGCCATCACAGTGTGACAAGAAATTGAATGTCCGGAACAAGAAAGAACAAGATATTAGTTCATCAATGGGGGTTTGATCCATTCCTTCGACAGCGAAAAGATGAAGAAGCGTCAAACGACCTTACTAAGACATCTTCGTACAGGGATCTATCACAAGAGCAACGGTGTTAAGGCGCACCAACATGAGGGCTCTAGCACAGGCATCCGGAGAGTCTCCAATCTCGACCCCGGTTTAGCTCAGGATGTTATCCATGGGCCTCAGGGCTATGGGCCACGCCGAGCTTGGACCTTAGCCAAGTCAATAGCTGACATAATTTTGAGAGCGCATCTCGAGACACTTAAGTACGCTGCTGGCTACTGTGTTGCTCGAAACAACTGCTCTATTAACAAAGAATAGCACTCTCTATCAGCCTACTATATTTTCCAAGATGTTCCTCGGATCATCAACCTTCTTGGCTGCTAGCATAGCACTGCTACCTCAAGCTACATCGGCAACATCCTTCGGTATCCCCTCTCGCCAGCAACAGGGCCTCTACAACTCTAAAATCGTCTTCGAGGCACCTAACCCTACTTGGCTTGAAGGAATAGCAGTGCGATACAATGGTCAAATCCTCACTACGACCATTAGCGGGCCAATGTTGCTACAAGTCGACCCAAGCCAGAAGCGCGACTCAATCGTAGTCGCACAAATCCCTGGCGCCACGGGCACTTTGGGGATCACCGAGCTCGAAAAAGATGTGTTCTACCTCAGCGCGGGCGATATGAGTAACGTAACTGCCACGAGCTTGGTTTTCCCCAGCAAGATTTGGCAAGTGGATATGCGTCCTTTCCGCGTGAATCAGCAAGGAAATGTCGCTCGGCCAGCAAAGATATCTTTGGTTGCGGATCTGACTAACACTACGTTTGTCAACACCTTGTCTCGACTTGGACCGAAGGACAACTCGGCAATACTCATCTCCGACTCTGGCGCTGGTCACATCCTTAGGCTAGACGTTCGCACTGGCATTTCTTCAGTGGTCATCAGCGATCCAACTATGCTATCGACCATACCTGGAGCAGCAGGTGTCACTGGAATCCATATCCACGGCTCCGAGCTATTCTACGCCAACTTCGCTGCGACGACCTTCTTCAAGATGCCCATCTCGCTTACCACTGGCATGCCGACCGGGCCAGCAACGCTCATCACGAATGGCACTCTTATCGACGATTTCACACTCTCCAGAGATGGCAAGAAGGCGTATGCGTGCACGAATCCTCGTGGTCAGTTGATCGAAATCGATATACCTGGTCAGACATTTCGCCCCGTTGCTGAAGGTCTGAATGCAACATCCGCTGCACTAGGTCGTGGTCGGTTCGATCGGAACAGTGTGTACTTTGTCAGTGGTGGTGGATTGGACTTTCCTCTTACAAATCCAGGCGTTTCTGGCGGAAGAGTTGTGAAGGTTGATCTTTAGATAGAAACCATTGTTGTATTTGAACCGCGGAGATCACACAGTTGTCAATACTGGCCAAAGCGTGCAGGCCCTCCAGCAGCTATCGTGTTTCGGAGTGGCGATCTGAATAGTATCTTGTAGTCAACATTGTATCCATAGCGATATATTGGGTGTCATGATGATGTGTACTAACACCACGGTCAAAATCGAGGTAGAAACTCTAATGTGGGTGATAGTGTCGTGTTGAGGAAAATGCTCAAAGTTGACTGTGGGATATGAATGCTGTGCGGAGTAGAGAGACCCTAACCGCTTGGTTGTTTGTCCGCCCGTGGTCATCTCAACGTATGCCAGATATATGTTGGGCTTGAATAATGAAATGATATGATCTCAATCACTTTGCTTAACCTCCGTCCAGGTTTCGGAGTATCTCGTTCATTGCCTTTTTACGCCCATATCAGCGACGCCATATCACAACCCGTCAATGTGCAGCTCTGTTATATAATGCTTTCCATTCGTATTGAAACTACACTCCAAATGACAACACACCTACAATCAACATTGTTCTATCCCTCCAAGTATTGAAACCAGTTCCAGACTGCATTCCGTCAACGCCATGCTATCATAGCTGCACCGCAACGATCTTCCCACCTGCCTTCGCCTGACCATCCGCCCCAAAGCCACCCATTGTCGTCAAGTAAAGAGTATTGCTGTCCTTCTTTGTTCTTCCAAATGCCGACGCTGTGGTGCCTGCCACAGAATCACCTTCAGCAATAGTCGTAACGTTGCCATCAAGCGTAATGTGCTGAAGTTTGTCACCTTGTGGCGCCGCCAATGGTTCAGAGACGTAAATACTGTCATCCTTTGCGATTGAGATATCATCCGGACCAGTGAGAGTAGAGTCGCGCACGGTCTCGAAAAAGCCGAAGGGTTTGCCGGTCGACGGGTGGACACGAACGCGGCCGGCGATAGCCTGGGCAGTGTTGGTGTAGTATACGTAATCGTCATGAACCTTGATTCCGTTGGCACCGAGCTGCAGCCCGGGTGCAGAGAAGTTGGCCTCTAAGCTAGGGTCCTCCAGAACGACTCCCGTCTTTCCAGTTTTGATGTTGAATGCAGCGATGTTTCCATACCACGAGTCTGCCAAAAGCAGCGTTTCCTGGTTCAAAGTGGCCATACCATTGGGCATAGCCATATCAGGTAGTTCTGCCATCATGCTGACCTTCGCTGTCTTCTCCTTTTGGCTCAGATCAAGCTTCCATAGCGAGTATTTCTGTAAGGTTGGCCGGTATTCAGGTGCAGACGTCGAAACTATCACAGCGAATACATCCTTCTTGAATTCGGTGATGCCGAAAGCACCAGTTGCGTTTGGAAAGGTGGCGATGGTGGAGAATGTCGCTGGTGAGGTTTGTGGGTGAACAATGTGAACCTGAGCATCGCCGATGGTGGAAACGAGGAGAGAGCCATTTTGCATGGCAGCGATATTTTCGAGCCACGTTCCATTAGAGAATTGGTGTACTGTCGACACATAGGCCGCAAGCGCCGGAGCCATGAGGGTTGAGAGACTGGAAAGATACTTCATCTTGGTGGTGATTTCGACGGTCGGTGGACGATTGAGGTCTTGGTATAGTGAGATTGGGATAGTTTAATGATGGAAGAGCCATCCTCTTACTTATACTTGTCTTGCCAGATGAGAAAAGGAAGCGTGCTTTTGTTTTCAGTCCGGTCGACCATGCATTGATTTTTGGGCCTTGGCGACGCTTGAACGTTTTCTTGCTACTTGCTTCATAATCTCATCAATATTTTGGATCAAACATGCTTGTTGATCTTGACACTTTGCCATAACTGTACTCTTCGTCCGCTTAGGAATCCGAGTTGTATGTTGAAGGAGGATGCCTTGGTACGCCTTGTCTCACACCTTCCTCCAAAACGCCAGCTGAGCTAACCTATAATGGAAACTTTTACTAGCGCTTCCTATAGGGATCTAGCACGTGGTGAGGTTGCTGAATAATGTCGCGGATTCAACTGAACGAGTACAGAGGGTAGGTATGGTGGATCGAGGCCCGCCCGCTGGGTGCCTGATCTGCCATATTGGAGGGTGTCTCGCGCTCTCGGCGTTCATCCAAACTCCGCGAAAAGACATCGCAATGATGACTGAAACGCGTTTCACTGAAAAGTGCGGTGCATGAGGGATAGAGTCAGGAGTCGGTTGTTGTGAAGTGTTGGGGACGCAGAGGCTAGAAGCGCGGACCGACAGCTTCGGCGGTGGCTTCGCTGGGGTCCACCGCTTATCTGCCGCCCGCGCTCCCCACTCGTCATTGCCCTGCAGAACTCAATCACTCACGACATGACTTTCTTTCACATGATCTCTAACGACCCAGACATTTGACGAGAATTGTCGCGAGCGAATCCAGATGAGGTAAGTCTTCAGAAGTACTCTGCCCGTCGCATCGGGCAGTCGAACCCCCGCGCAGGCGCCGTAACCGGACGTACCGGCGCAATTCCGTAACTCCAGCGCCATATCCCGCCAATCTTACATGCACCGATGCGCAGGCAACATCACACGTCCAAGAAATGAAGATCCGCTGTGATATACGTCTACTGTTGACCCAAGTCTCGACTCGAGGGTGACATTTATGATACAGAATTCGTGAAAGTAAGGGTATTCCCGCACGCGTAGAGGCTGAAGTGCGGCCTTTTTTAGCAACATAAGATATGCGATTTACTAAAGGAGTGTAGTGTTTGAAACCAGTAAAGATGAGCTATCTAACGCACGTGAAAGCAAAAACCAATTCTTCAAGACATGAAAGGCTTCACCAGCTCCAAAGACTTCTCCCACAAGGCCTTCTCCTTCTCTTCATCGTACGCATGAGGCGCATAACCGGGCTCATTCGACGCAGGATTGGCGTTAACTACACTAGAAATCTGGCAATCCTCAAGGTACTTCCCGCTTTGACCTTCCAGAGCCTTTGCAGTAGCTGCCCAGACTGTGGTTGCAGCACCTTGCTGCGGGCTCTTGAGCGCTTTGCCAATGTTAGGGTCCTTATCCCATGCCTCCATCGTATCCTTATCGATGTGCGTCATGAGACCAGTGAAGATCAGACCAGGATGAACCGACCATGCGTTTACACCTTGGCTTGCGTATCGACGGTTGAGTTCAGTCGCACAGTAGATGTTGGATGTCTTGCTCTGGCCGTAGGCTGACCAAGGGTGGTACTCTCCCACGAGGTTGAGATTATCCAGATGGATGCCGCCCATGCGATGGCCGGTGGACGCGAGGACGACAACCCTCGACTTGGAGTCTGGCGTGCTCGACTTGACGAGAGTGGGAAGGAGAAGCTGAATCAACAGGAAGTGAGCAAGATGGTTTGTGCCAAACTGGGTTTCAAAGCCGTCTGCTGTGCGTCCCTCTGGGCATGCCATTATACCGGCGTTTGCAATGAGGACGTTGAGACGGTCATGCTGAGCCAGGAATGTGTCGGCACACTTGCGTACGCTGGCCAGAGAGTTGAGGTCGAGCTCTAGGAGGTGGACACGCTCGCTTTCCACCAGGCTTCCAAGTGCGGTCTTTGCTTTGTTGAGGTCGCGGGCTGTGAGAAAGAGGGTAGCACCGGTCTCGTACAAGGATTTGGCGGTCTCAATACCGAGCCCGGAGGAGCAACCGGTGATCAGAACTGTCTTATCCGACCATTTGCCTTGGAGTTCTTCGTCCTTGACGATCTGGTCGGCAGTAGGGCGTTGATCACCAGGGCCGTCAGGCGATTGATGAGCGGAGACATATCGGGTAGTCATGTTGACGGTGATTGTTTGAGGGTTGGTAGTGGTTGGAATGCTTTACATCTGGAGGCAGAAGGTGTAGTGCTTGATGGGAATCATCTTGGAGGAGCTGCTGAACTTATATACCTCCTGGCCATCGCTACTCGGTGCGCTCGTTGTCCATTCACCGCAAGTCCTAACTCCTCTTCCTAGACACTACCCTAGATCTAACTAAATTACGGATATCGTAAGGAGCTTGGAAACACTACTCCTTGAGTCTCACACTGTGTGTAGTTTGTAAGAAGCCCTACCTGCTAGTATCACCGCTCTTCCTCATGCATAAATGTTTAGTACTTAACCTAGTCTCATTGAGGAAACTTCTTTCGCCTTGGCGTGTTGGAGACACCGCGCTATGCTAGCTGACGCATCTAGACGTGCGGAGTGGGAAGCAAACAGTCGGCCCTATTTCTCATAAGCAACGTATCTTAGCCTTGGCGAGGGAACATTCCTTATTTGGTTGTTACCCTACCCACTCTTAGATCTCAAACATTCTCATCATCGTATCTTCTGGTGAAAGCCTTTTAGCGTACCTTGCATAGTCCAATTACAACATCGCTTTATGCTAGGATAGGCCGACAATGAGGGCTAAAAGAAAGGATGTATGCCAGAATTGCAGATCTCGGAAGCTTGCTGTAAGTTCCCGCCACCAACAACTAATAGGTACCTTGCATGCTGGCGTACTGACCCTTGAAATTTATAAGTGCGATGGGAAACAGCCACAATGCCTCCAATGTATCCGCCGGCGGATCCCGTGTAGTGGTTACGAACAGGAAATTGTTTTCATCAATGCAATGACACATCCAACCAAACCCCAGACGGTTATGAAGGCCGGATGTGAAGAAACACACGTTGACGACAGAGGAGTGTTCGGTGCCTACATACTAAAAAGCAGTCACCCAGCTTTGTGTGCATTATCAAACTTGTTTGACGAAACGATCACTCCTCCCGAAGCAAGCCCAAACGAGCTCGAAGATGATGTGGATTTTATTGTCCAACATTTCGCGCCCATATGTAGCCAGGCGCCTGCGGAGTTTAACTTGTATCACAACCAGATATGTGGTGCCTGGGTCGAGATGCTTCCGCTTGTCGTTGAGCCTGCAAAGAACAGCCCATTCCTCTATTCCGCAATCAGGACAATGGCAACAGCCTTGAGGAACCGTGCATCCGCAACCAGAGGAAACGAATCTCACATACTTCTGATGTACGGTGAATCTCTTCGCCGGGTGGGCAAAGCGCTCGAAGAAGCCAAGGGTGTCTTCCAGCATGAACATTGTGTCGCGATATTATGCCTATCAGCAACGAATGTAAGTCTCCACCATACGCTGACCTTTGCATTTCACAGTATTGACTAGACTAGATTGTGGTACCGCAAGCAAGATCTGATTGGGCGACGCATGCAAAGGGTGTCGGAGCCATGATCGAACGGCTCGGGCCGAAGCCGTTTAGCACTGGTATCCTGCACACGCTCTTCGTTGGCTTCCGGCCTCTTCTGGTAGGTCATCGCCATTTCCCGTCGCAAGAGCAGTTAATTGATCAAACCTTGAAACCTTTTAGCTGATCAGTTCAATCCACCAACGACGAAAGACATTTCTTGCTCAAGACGACTGGGTTACCACACCCTTCGAAACAGTACCCATATCGATCATGCAACAGCTCCTTAACAAAGCTACCCAACTTCCCGCTCTTCTAGAAAGATTCGACAGTCTGGAAGACCGCTCCAGCCCATCCAATGTGGTCGCGATGCAACGACTACGTGATGACTTCTTGTATATGATCAAAAGCCTCAAAGATTGGGAGCTCTCATCCAAAACGCAGGCCAAATTCTCTCTGGTCTGGCCTAAACCCAATTCCCCTGACGCAGAGTCCTCAGATAGGAAGCCGCTGTGGTTCGCCAATGTTCTGGTTGCTAGCAGCCTGACTCATTGTTGGGCTTTCGAGATCGTCGCAAGACAACATGTGGATGGCATAGAAGAGTCGATAGCCGAGATCAAAGGTTGCAACGTCAAAGCGGTTCCTCGGCGCTCCGACTCTGCAAGCGATAAAGACGAAAATCAGGTCTCGATTCTGGCGGAGAAGATCTGCGATAGCATGCCCTACTTCCTGCAACCGGAATTGAAGCTATATGGACCCGCCTCTACCTTTTTCACGTTCTTGACAGCCATGAAGGTCTTCAAACACAAGAAGACTTACTGCGCGTCTCGACTCTCCCGCTGCCAACAGGTAATCGATCGTTTAGCTAGAACTGGCATCCACTTTCCGTCACCATAGGGCATTGTATCCGTCGATAACCGCCTGGAGGCTGACTGAACCAAGGTGGACATTTGTTGAGAGTAATAATTGGGATGTCGGAGAAGAGATGACCCGGCAAAGAAACGAGCGTCATGACGTCACGTCCAAATTGCTTACCCGATGGCACGTACCTCACCGCAGCTGCCCTACTCTTGAACGAGTCCATCATCCATCATTTAAATTCTGTCTTCTGATTCATCGAGCTTTTGCAGCATTTCTGGCACGCTGTCATATGTCTCAAGATTGGTACCATCCACAACAGCAATAACGAATACTTTGCAAACCCACTCAACATGTCCACACAACTCAAGCTCCTCGCCAACTACGGCGTAACAGGCTTCCTATTATCTACTGGTCTCTTCGCTCTGCTCGCACCTACCACATTCGCTGCCGGTTTTGGCATGCCCGTTCCAGCCGACTCATTCGCATCCGGTTTCGTTCAATGCGTGGGTGGTCGCAACCTCACTTTTGGTATCATCGCAGCAATCTTCTTGCAGCGAGGAGACGTGAGAGCTGTCTCACTGATGGCGACGATGTTGGCGGTGGATGGAGTCGTGGATGGGTTGGTCACGATGAAGCATGCCGGGATGGGGTTTGCGTTGCCGCATTTCGGGGCGGCGGCGATCATCCCGTTCATAAGTTCATGGATGGCTAGTTGAGGGTTTGAGATGAGACGGGACGAGAATGAAAGCGAATCGGGTTTGACAGGGCGGCAAGATACAGAAAGAATAACACGCGAAGGGTAACAGTCCACGTCGCACTCATGGTATACGTGTTTGTCGCGTCTTAGAACTTCAGTTATATTTGAACATGTTGGGTCTGCTGTACTCGCGATGTAAAGACGGTGAAGGCCCCGTATCGTCTCCAAGACTTTTCGAACATCGTATGGAACGGTCGGAATCTCATACTTTAGACACGTTCATCTTCTCTTCCCGGCGAAACGATCTCACCCGCTGTCCCAAATCCATATCGTTTGCCTTTTCTCCCCAGTTCGTCTTCATAGACCAGCTCTCCATATCTGATCTTTGAGCTTTTCAGCTCATCTGACATATCGTCGATCGTAGCTACGCCTTCTTCGAGCATGATTCGACTCATCTCCGTGTTTCCCACGGTCGCTAACATGATTTGAAGGAAGCCGCCATCGGCTGCAGGCGCGCGATTTTGCCACAAGGACCAGATCGAGATGATGACGAAGATGCTTGCTGCGGCTAGGCAGATACTGTATGGAAGGATGAGGTTGAGCGGATGACTAAGTGTGTATGTGTTGCTGTATCTTGTGCTTGTTACAGGCACCATGTCCCACCAGGTGCCGAGTGATATAGCAGACATGGTGATATTGGCTAGAACCCCATTAAGCATGTTCTCGGCGAGATTGAACGCGTGTCTTGGGTCGAGTCCTTCGTGTTCGTTGTATCGAGACTTGTGGAAAACGGAACCTCTCAAGTAGGCTTCATTCCGGTTAACCTTTGAATTCGTACAAGCTAGTCACTACACTTACGATCGCCCCTATAACTGAGGTAGCCCGGCCAGCTCTCACGTACAAGATCGTCTGTAGAATTCGGTGACTCCTCTATCTGCTGACACTTGCCATCTAAAACCATAGGTTGCTGCAGAGGCAAAAGCTCTGGTGGCGATAATGCATCTGAGGGCAGATACTGCGAATGGAAATATTCCTTATCAAGAAAGGGCATCAATGAGTCTAGAATTGCCCACTCATTAGAAATGGGGATGGCTTCTGATACTCTCTGGTGCCATTCTTCAATTGCTTCTGGTATCGATGGAAGCCTAAGTTGTATTCCATACAATTTGCCCGGATTAAGATTCGGATCATCGTAGGCGCCCAAAATATCGATTGTATCGTATATGTCGACTCTTCGTGGAAGTGTTCTTGCATCGCTGATGGAATAGTCTACTGTCTGGACGCCTCTGGGAAACGTGACGCTGACGTTGTAGAGTACGGAGACAGATTCGCAGACCTGCTCGTTCGCCACAGCATGTGCGTTCCAGACTAGGCTATTATTGAACCTACAGTGGGCATTAAACGTTTTGATATCATATTGTGTCAACGAATGGATAAGCTTTTGATCGTCCCATGACGATACCCACATGGGTACCACAAATTCCTTCGGATCGTATTCAGCCGAAAGAGTAATGTTGTACTCTGACGTGGTGCATTTGAATTGAGGTCCTCTGAATTGCAAATTGTACGTGGAATTCTCTCCTGGGTGATTTGGGAAGGTAGATATCTGGTTGTTGTTCTTTATAGTCTGTGCGAGGTATACCAGGCGGTTTGAAGGTCCACTATAAATTCAGCCTTTGTTAGATTACTGGAGTACTCAACTGACCTATATATGAATTGCCGAATGCCGGCATCCAAAGGGATCTGTGATAAACTCTTGTCGATGTATATAAATTTTCGAACTTCTGGATCTAGTGGGAAGTTTGAGAAGACTTTGTCAGGCCCGTGTAGTGGGTCTCCTCTGCTTAAAGTAGGGAAGCTTTCGTCTCCGGAAAAGTCGAGTTGCGGTGAAATGGGTGGGTTCATTATAGACATGTTGTGATGCTCCGTAAACTCTTGAGTCCTGACGCTTACGGTGAGCGCACCCGGTGGATAAATGACCGCGATCCCAAGAGACCAGATCAGAAGCGCCATAAGGAACAGCAAAGGCGCTCTCCGTATCCCTTGTGGACTGAGCAATGCGAATAAGTCGTTTCGAATTACGAACAGCATCTCGACCATCGAAAGAGACATCGCCTTTCCACGCAAAATGTACCAGAGGTGTTGTGCGAAACACGTACCCATGCTGGCTGTTAGTGCAGCTTTGAAGATTGTGCTTAACAATATAGAGACAGCCGAGAACTGGGTCTGGGTGAGGAAGCTAGTCTTGAGAGGCGTTCCATTTAGACCCTTGACTAGCATATAGTGTCCTAACGCGGCGAAGAGTGCTTGAGGAGATTAACTAAGACTTCGGTACATGCAATTGACGAGACTGACCTATGAGAAAGAATCCAGTGATCGCTCCCACCGTCTTCCAAAACGCGGAACGCCGGATAAATTCTTTCGACGAACAACAATGGACACGATTCGCTTCTTGGAAGATGCTTGATGAATTGAACGGCGTCGTAGGATTGGGGTTCGTACTCTTCATCTGCTGTCCCAGCTGGATTGCAGATACGCTGACAAGAGTTGAAGAGCTACTTCTGTTACTTGTAATTGTTTGCAAGTCGTGGTCTATAGACCTCAAGTTGGAGAAGTACGCTGCATGGTTGATTTTTGTTTGTAGTGAACTAGGACCGTTACCCATGGTTATTGCTGGAGTAAGCTCTCCTGTAGTCTCGGGTGAATAGTTGAGAGCACCGAGAAGGAGACAGTTTATAGGAAGCAGTTTAACCTACGGCGTGGTTATGGTCCCCGATTCAGGAGCAGGACTCAGGCTTAGACCTTCCAATATCATTGGCCAATTGCTGCCTGCATAGATCCGCAAGGTAGATGCTAAATACATAACGATCCTCCAGCATTCTGGATGTCGATGTTGGCTCTATACCAAACTAGTAGGGGCTAGCTAGCATGTAGGAGCAGGAGAGCTCGGAAATGGCGTTGCAGGAACCTCCCACTGGGTGGCGCTGACCTGGGGGCCGTAAGCTGACATCCAAATACATCCCCTCTGGGTACCTAGCCCGTGCGAGGCTGACGCGACTGCGCAACACCAACCCCGAGTATGCTACTGAAAAAAACGAATCTATGCTCTGATTCATGACTCGCGCTGCATAGATCATGATTGTGGTAGGCCTGCACTGCCCACTGTGCGGTTCGTCTTTCCAACATATGCTCCACATAACTCACGTCGATTGTAGCAATAAAAGCCCTGCTCGATAACGTCTACTACAGCTTCGTACCTCAACATGGCTACCAATACCCTGGACAACTCCTTGAACAGGAACGGGCTGAACAACGACCGCGGTACCACCGCCCCCCATGACGCGTTTATTCGTTTACGCTGGTCTATCTTCGAGGATGTATCCACTATCCTCGTCCTTGATGATCCCAGATCTCAAAATCCTTCCTTCTCGCCTTTTGTGGGTCACGCAATCGCAGCAGAACCAGCCTCCCAGATCCCTCTTACCGAGATTGCAATCACCAACTCGTATATAGACTGGTATGACCATTACGACTACGAGTCACCGGAGCCCTTGCTTGTTAGCAGAGCGGACGGTGGTACCGTTACCGTTGCAGATGTTGTTGAGGAGCTCTCGGCCTACTTCACGAGTCACAGGGAGGACATATTTATGGTCTTGGAACTCTACTTGAAAAAGAGGCCATGCCGCTTCGTAGTGGACGGCAATGTCGAATATGACCCTACCATCCTCGCAAGTGGCGAGGAAATCTCCCCTGACACGAAAGTCCTTTTCAACGGATTTTTTTGGTATCGTAGAGCCCGACGTGGAGCTTGGAGTAGAATTGTGTGCTGAACAAGATCTTCCAGAGAGACTGCGGTGTTAGATACTCTAAAGACACAACTTCAAACCGCTTCAGGGTATCCTCGCTACATCTGTCTAGTGTCTCACCTAGTGAGTAAAAGGCAAGGTGGGGTACCTAGGTAGCGATCGCAAACCACAGATTGCGCGTTTGGGAGTTGTGCTTCCGTCTCTCGCCAGTATGTTGATCAAGCCACTCTGTACCAAGAAGATCATGACGGGTCATAAAGGAGTGAGGATGGGACTAAGATACTGCTCGCTTGGAAACCCTTTCAGAGGGGCTGAAAAGTCGCTAGTAGAAGCAAACAAGTATTGGAGTATAAGAGTGATGGATTGAATGCTATGGAGGATATGGCTATATACGCAGTACGCCAACAGCTATGGAAGGTACCAATAACAACACATGACGTGGTTTCTTCTCATCAACAAGTAGATGGCTTTGGGTTGAGAATGAACATCTCGTGCGAGATGTAGAGCACGCATACATTTAGAAACGACCAACAGTCATTGATGTAACATTGACTAGTGCAGTCATCTCGTCCCTGTATTCTTTTTTTCTTCTGTACTCCTGGTAGCGTTCATATCTGTGTGTTGAGATGATTCATACCACGAACTTTGTCAACGATGCTGCGTCCTCTATAGTCATTACGCGTGTGACACGCCGTTGACAAGCCCTTAATAGCAAGCATGGGTCAGCTCCAGGTCGTCCAAGGCCTTGATTCACCAAGTCATCGACACCATGAGTGTTTTCCAGTCCACTGACTCGATCGGACTTTGAAAGGATGACTTCTGTACCTTCAACTCGTTAAGAACAGACTCTATCGGGGTCTATCGCTTCTAATAATTATTCAATGGCTCATATTCAGTAAGTCACAGCCATGACTGTCCCCCTAACAAGTGGGTATAAAGAGCTTCTTGAAGAAAGACCTCGGAGAACAGAAGGCACAACAGCACACTTGCCATTCCCAGCTTTAGGAACGATACAACGAGGAAGCCCTGAGATCTTACGTTACCTTGGAAGCCAAACTTCCTACTACGAATGCCTCCCAGCAGTCCGCCCGGGAAACTGCCCAGTGAACCAACACCATGCCAGACGATAATACGCTCGTCCAAGGCCTAGGCAGTCGCTATTATTGCATTCTTGAGTATTTCTCCGGAATTTCTCATGCTACCACACGCCACAAGAACGAGATCTGTCAATGTTGCAAAGAGATCAATCCCCATAGCCTAGAATCATTGTTGCACACCACACGACGCCCAGTTGGGGCAACAGACTTGGAGATATGCCAGCGCGCTGTTCGAACAAATTCAGAAGCACATAATTCAGAAGCGCAAACCAACCCTACCACCACGTGCGCGTCTCGAACGTCGTGGTTCCCCGACGTCAACTTCGGTGAAGCTCAGAAGAGTCTCAGCGAAGAATTGATCAAAGCGAAGCCATATACAAACATGATGTCAACCGATCCAGATGCTACACGATACTTCGAATACACCCCGTGTGACTCCCTCTATCGCGGTAGACCTGGGGAGATATGTAACAGATGTGCCTTGGCGAGAGCAGCATGGATGTCCAGGTTGAACGACAGGGAAATGAATACCATTTTCGAGCAGCCCATGGGTAGGATTCTCACGGAAGATGCTAGAACGATGGCGGGTGGATAGATTCAAGGTTTCGATAAGGTTTGTGATGGTCTTGACAATTCGGGAAGTGGACAGTCGAAGCTGGTGCATGGGTAGAACGACGGTGTTTCCTGTTATATGTCACCTAGCCACATCTGTGCATAGCACGCCACTTTCATTGCGACGATCTTCTGAGAGACAGTGATACAATGGACAGGGCAGAATGCGGTCTTTTCCTACAACATATATTAGTATAGACACATCCGTGCAGGGCACGGTACCAATATCAACACCAACAATCACTTACTTGCTGAAGAGTCATACCTTACATGACTACAATATCTCCACTACGACCTCACAATCAGCAACATATCACAGTACTCACAACACAAACGTAACGAAAGATCGCGACGTCTCGATTCATCATCCCAACCCACGCTGAAAATGCTCTCGATAACTCTTCTCTCAAGGAGAAAAAAAAACAAAGCCAAAACAGTCTATAAGCAAATAACGCATCATAATCCCCCCCCTCTCTCCCCGCGGACTTTTTTTTTTAAAACCCAACCGCAAGCATCAACCCATACCCCACCGTAACAATAACCCCAAACGTCATAATACTCGCGGGCACACCCCTGGTCAAAAAATGCTTAACAGCAAGATACCTCTGGCCCGTCCTCTGATCCTCCATCATAATGGCCGTCATATTCGGGAACCCGCTCGTCGGCAAGCCCATAGCCCCACTCGCCATCAACACAGCGCCCATGACGAGTAAATTCGGATGCGGCTCCGGCATCTGCTGCCCCACCTGCTGCACAAGGGGCAGCACAATGAGCGCAGCAACGGTATGCGAGATAAACGTCGCCACGACGAGAATCAAGGCACAAAATGTGACGAGGACGCCGTACAGACTCATTCCCTCTACTCCAGCGGTAATGGAGAGGGCAATGGTGTGTAAGAGACCGGAGCTATTGACTGCTTTGCCGAGCGAAAGGCCGCCGGCAGCGAGTATGATGATGGTCCAGAGGAAGTTGTTGAAGTCTTCCTTAGTGAGGATACCCGTGCCGAAGAAGAGAACAATGGGGATGATGGCTACGACGCCCATGTCACCAAACGTAGCTTCAAGCTGGTGGCTGACGCACCACAAGACAATGGTGACGACGGTGACAATGGTAATGAACCACTGCACGCCCGTAAACTTGTCCTTGAGCGGCCGGATAGGAACAATGGACGGCCCTTTTCCGGGTTGGAAAGTAGCCAGGAGGAAGACCCAGATGAGCAGGATGGAAATGATACACACGGGCAAGGCGACGAAGAACCATACGCCCCAGGAAGGCTCCGGGTGCATGTTTTGCAGTGCGATTAGGTTCTGGGGGGACGCAATGGGGGAAGCGGCACCGCCTATGTTGGAGGAGAGGGCGATGCCCATGAGGAGGGCCTTGGTCATGTCGGAGTCGGCAGGC
Source organism: Alternaria arborescens (assembly GCF_004154835.1). NCBI lineage: Eukaryota > Fungi > Ascomycota > Dothideomycetes > Pleosporales > Pleosporaceae > Alternaria > Alternaria arborescens. Next base: position 144,851 of record NW_021167887.1, read on the forward strand.
AAATTACGAAGGATGGGCTGACGAAAAATTAGCTTGACTTGAACGTTTTCTGCGACGAGTTGACATACCTGGATGATGGAGAAGCAAAGCACAGGCGCTGCGACATTGCTAATCCACATACTAGCAAACATGGCCACAAACATGTTGACCAGCAGCACAGTCCTTGGCTTGGTTCCAGCCTTGCTAAGAACGAGTGTAGCCATCATCTTAGCAATATTGTACTTTGACAGCGCAGCCGCGATGGTGAAACCACCCAACAGCAACATGATGACAGGCGTCCACATGGCAGAGAAGACGTATGACGCTGCGGCCTTTGATTCCAGACGCTTGTGAGGTTCGACATCGCTTCGGACGACATTCAACGTCACAGCAAGGAAAGGAACCAGCAGGGACGTGACGAAGAGCGGTATAGCCTGTCGTAATTAGCCAAACGATCAACATCAACCAATATGATCCGTACCTCTGTGGCCCACAGCAAACTGACAAAGATGACCATGGCAAGACAATTCTGCTGCTCAGGCGCCTCCATAATGGGCACAACAAGCAACACAACAAACACGGCAATACAACTCAGCAGGATCCAAAACGTCCTGCTGAGCAGCCACTGCGGACACCGGTATCGCCCAATCGGCGTATCCACCTCCTTCATATCCGACTCGACGTCGTCGCCCTGCCGCCGTATCTTACCACCCGTGGTATCGCGTCCAAGCAGTGTATGGCTGATACCGATATTCGCCGCTTGCGCTTTCCGCTCGATTCCAATCATCTCTCGCCAAACCGTGTTCCGCTCCCAGACGACGTGTTCGCGCAGGTGTAATCTCAATTCGCGCTTCGCCTCGGCAATGTCGCCCTTTGTGCCGATTTGCGCGTAGGCGGATTCCACACGCTCGAGATTGCGCGTCAGCTCGTCCATGGTGCTCTGCTGGAAGGGATAGGCGGGGTAAACGTATTTGCTCAGATAAGTCTTTTTGAGCTTGCGGTCCATGATCTTGTCGTACTTTTTCAGCACTTTTTCGAATCCCGTCTTGTTGAGCTGGATGAAGGAGCGGAGCTCGCAGAGTAGGACGTATACGCTAACGAGGCGTTTCTTCAACGACACGCCTTCTTCGTACAGCGCGGAGAAGGCCATGTCGTTGTAGTCTTCGAATGCGACGCTTGTTTTCCGTCGCGAGGAGGCGTGCGAGGCTGCCATGTCTTCGTCGATTGTCCGTCTTCGTCGCCGCTGGCCGTCTGGGCTCTTCTTACGAAGCCGTGCAGTCTCGTCGGCGTCTTCGTCCTCAGAGTCGTCGCCAGATGCGTCGCCGTCTGCGCCGTGATCTGTTGACCGTCCGCTTGCCCCGCTCATGGCCCGCGGCCGGTGAAAGCCAATCGCCTTGAACACACTCCCGCTGCGCATCTTCTTGCCCGGCGGCGCATTCTCATTCTCCTCGTTGTACTCCTCCTGGTGGTACTCGAATGACTCCTCGTCCTTGAGCAGGGCCTCCATCTCCTCGAAGATTTCATTTTCCTTGAGCTTGTAGAAGGACGTGACGCGCTCTAGTTCGGTGTCGAGGGTATTGGTAAAGACCTTGTCTGGATCGTCGGCATCGCCGTTGAGGAGTGGTGAGGATTCGGCGTCGGTGTGCGCCTGCTTCTGGTTGAGCTGTGTCTCAAGGCTGTAGATGTGCTTCTTGAGATTGCTATAGGCGATGTAGTGGTTGCTCCAGTCGGGCACAGCATTAAACTGCAGACTGTGCGAGAACTTCATCTCTTCGGCCTCGCGAAGCTGCTCGAGCTTCTCCTGTCGCTTCTGTTCTCTCTTGCGCTCCCTGTGCGGCTGTTTCGAGCGTGTGTCGAATTCCTGGAGCTCTATAGCTTGGGTAGGCGCAGCGTCACGGTAAGGCGTCAGGACGTCCAGGTTGGTGGATCGCAGTCTTCCAACGAGAAGACGCTACTGTAGGCAGACTAGAGGGCGTAGCGTAGTGCTCGCAGGACGGTCAGGTGGCTTGCAGCACGTGGAAACTGCGGCATGGAGTGATTCTATCGACAAGTGTGGGATTGGCGCGGAACCTTTCTCGGCTTGGTAGCGTAGCTGGACATTGTGGATGCGCTTTCGTCACTGCACTCCCGAGCACAGTCGGAGACACATGGGCCGATGATTGGCGCTCCAGCCCTCCGCCGCAACCACACCTCGCCCACGCTTCACCCCTCTCTCGGGTTGTGCAACGGGCAGTGTCTTAGTTGCCCATCACACGACTACCCCACGTACATCCAGAATTAGCTTTGATATCCTCTGCTGAGCCATGTCTTCACGCCGTCGCCATGGCCCGCTCCTCGCCGCGGCTAGTCATTGCCTGCATTCGGATCCTTGCCAAAACCACCCGACCTGCATCATCGTCGCGGATATCTGGCCTGCATTTTGCCTGCGCCAATCAGATATCACGACGTGTGATATCATACATGAGAAAGAATCGTCTGTTGAGCCTCACTTTTCACAAACACCATGTAGTCAATTTTCATGGCCAATTTTGTTTGAATGTTTCGCATTGACAGTCGACCTATATACACCTATAATCATGACCTCGTACAGACAACGTCGTCGTTTAGACTGTAGTTTGTTAGCAGTATTCATAGTAGTGAATAATCAACATCACTTACACCTCAGATCCCAGCCGATCTTGGGTCCCAGCTTGGGCAGCTCCTCAGCAACACTCTGCACGTCCTTGTCACCACGTCCAGACACGCAAATGACAATGTCTTGGTCCTTGTTCATCGTCTTTGCCAGCTCAATAGCACCAAACACGGCGTGCGATGTCTCCAGCGCGGGGATAATACCCTCAAGCTGTGATAAGAGACGGAAGCCGATAAAGGCCTCGGCATCTGTACAAGCAATGAACTTGGCACGGTCGCTGTCCTTCCAGCTGGCAAGCTCAGGTCCTACACCAGGGTAGTCAAGACCAGCAGAGACGGAGTGAGTCTCGCTAATCTGTCCGTGCTTGTTCTGGATAACGTAAGTACGGACTCCGTGGAGCACACCCTTGCTTCCGGCTGAGAGAGTCGCGCTGTGGCGGTCGGTGTCGACACCATCACCACCAGCTTCGACACCGAGAAGTTTGACAGAGAGGTCCTTGGAGAAGGGGTAGAACATTCCTGCGGCGTTGCTGCCACCACCAACACAGGCGACTACGGCATCGGGAAGCTTGCCGCGCTTCGCTTGCATCTGCTCCTTGGTCTCGTTTCCGATAATGGACTGGAAAGTGCGGACAATGGTGGGGAAAGGATGAGGGCCGATGGCAGATCCGATAATGTAGTGAGTCGTGTCGAGGTGGACGACCCAGGCGCGCATTGCCTCGTTGACTGCATCACGCAGGGTTTGAGCACCAGCCTCGACAGCAACAACCTGCGCACCAAGCAACTTGATGCGGAACACATTCAAGGCTTGGCGCCTGACATCCTCAGCTCCCATGTAGATGGTGCACTTCATGTTGAACTTGGCGCATACCGTGGCCGTTGCAACACCGTGCTGACCAGCTCCAGTCTCGGCAATGATCTCAGTCTTTCCAAGTCTCCTGGCAATGAGCACCTGTCCGAGTGCGTTGTTGATCTTGTGACTTCCAGTGTGATTCAAGTCCTCTCGCTTCAACCAGATGTTGGCGCCTCCGGCGTGCTCGGTAAGGCGCTCCGCAAGATGCAGATGACCTGGTCTACCCATCCAGTCGTAGTAAGAACGGTATTCTTCCCAGAATTTGGGATCTTCGATGGCTGCATTGAAACCTTCCTCGAGCTCAGAGAGACAGTCCATAAGCGATTCAGGAACGTATTGGCCACCGAATTCGCCGAATCGTGCGGGGAACTTGTGCTTCTCGTCAAATCCATTCTGCTCGTGTGTACCGTTGGTGCCGTTAGCATCATCAGTGTTGAGCATCTCCAGCTGGTCAGCCAGGCCAGGACCGTCCGGTGTGTCCTTGTCGGTAATAACCTTGTCGACATGCACGTTGGTGGGCTCCTTGGCCTCGTTCAATGTCTCGATGATACCGACCTCGCGAGGCGCACCGCGGGTGCTCTTGCCGCAGATCTCGTCGCAGTACTTCTCGACTGCCTTTGCGCCCGTTCCTGGTTCAGCCTTGAGCAATGTGTTGATAATCTGGCTACCGATGACGACACCCTCAGCAATCTTGCCTACACTCAGGTAGTGATCGCGTGTGCTGACACCAAAACCGACGGCAGCCGGGACGTTGCCAGAGTATTTGTGGACGCGCTCGAGCAGCTGGGGAAGAGCAGCGTTCATGGTACCGGAGGCGCCAGTGACGCCCATGCGAGACACGACGTAGATGAAGGAATCGGCGATCTTGCAGAGGACGCGCATGCGGTGCTCGGACGTAGCGGGTGCAATAAGAGGAACGTAGGAGAGACTGTCTTGTTAGTCTTCGTCCCATGCTCGTCGAGACAGTAGGCTTACCCGTAGCTGCGGCAGAAATTCCTGAAGCGCAGAGCCTCCTCGGGTGGCAGGTCGACCATGATGAAGCCGTTGGCTCCGGCCTCCTTTGCGTCCTGCAGCATCTTCTCCTCGCCGTAGCTGAGCAGAGGGTTGTAGTATCCCATAAGAAGGACGGGTGCCTTGAGACCCCGCTTCCTCGCATCGCGGATCATCTGGAGAACGCTGCCAATGTTGACGCCGTTCTTGAGGGCTTGCTATAGACACATGGTGTCAGGAACAGTTTCGAACGCATTGTGGCGAATGGGTCAACGTACTGTGTTCGCGGTCTGGATTGCTGGGCCGTCTGCAATGGGGTCGGTGAAGGGCATGCCGAGTTCAATGATATCTAGACGTGTCAATTGACTGCTGTCGTGCCATCTGGCATAGCAATTGCTCGCTGCACATACCAGCGCCTCCCGCCTCCATGGCCATCATGATGTCTGGCGTCTCCTCTGCGGTAGGGAAACCCGCAGTCACATAGGTGACGAGAGCAGACTGCACACATATTAGCTCTACATCTCTCTTCTAGTGGTTGCACATCGTACCCTGCCCTCCTTCTTGCATTGCGCAAACGTCTTCTTGATGCCGTCCATGATGCCGAAAACCGAATCGAAAGGTTGGAGTGTGTGACAAGAGGTCAAAGCCAGCAACTGACTTCCTTATAGATGAGAGCAACTGTGAGTCACGGTATGCACAGTCGTAGGGGCTCGCGGAGAAATCGGGGTTTGGTATGAGTCTTGTGTCCGCAATTTATTGAAGGCCGAAGGCGGCGTAATGCCCCTCCTCCGGCTTAGTCGCTCGTTCGGGAAATGCGGGCGAACATCACTTCTTCTAGAAGCCAGTCTTACTAGACTCCACCTTATTTTCTTCTCATACACGTCATCGCGACCCCAATCCGATCGTCAGACCGTTGAACTCCATTTTATTGACCTTTTTGAACTTCTAATAAGACACAGTCCAGTGCACATGGCAGCATAGCAGGGCAGCTACACCTGGCCCCACTGACATTAGCCAATATCCACCGGCCTATTTCCAAAGGCCTCAGTTTCCCCAGCACCAGCTTCTTTAACCGTACCCCGTCGTCGTTGAAACACCATGAAAACAAATCTGCGCCCATGACCGACCTGCAGCGATCGCACACAGTATCCGTCTTCTCCGTCTCCTCATGCCAAATTGCGTCAGGCGTTTTGGGAGATACATGACAGGAAAATTCTTTCTGCGCCGTCGCGCTGTTGGATTCTAAAATCAGATGCTCATGATCAATATGTTACAGGCACTTATATCAATCGAGATCTTAGAAAGGAACTTCGCAGTCCAGGACAAACTACCAAGTTCCTTTCACGAATCGATATGGGTGCTTTTTTCACTCCCCTGTGTGGTTGTCACCCATTGCATCCACTTCACCCTATGGTACTGCGATGATGCAGAAGCGACGAGCCACTTATGAAATCCGTAACACGTACCTATACGTACGCAAAGACGCTCTTGAATGAGCGATATCGCGGACATAAGAAGCTTATTCACTCCTCCAGGCTTTTCGACAGGATTGCTCGCAGTGCTGCCGTCACTCTCTGATACACCGACCTCGGAACGAACTCACACTCATGCCCCTGCGCATACCAAACCGGTGATGCAAGCCCCATGTCCGCGCCATGATCGAGCAGCAATTGCGCCATTTCGACGAACCGAAGATCCATCGCGAGTTCGATAATTCTTCCGCAAGAGAAGGCGCTCCGCATCCCAGAACGAACGCAGTGGTAACCAAGATTCGGGTTCGCTCCGTGAGTGAATAATATTCGGGCCATTGCGACATCATGATTTAACGCTGCGTACACGAGCGCTGGTGTATACTGTCCTAGTACCAAAGGATCATTAAATGTGTCACCATCGGAGTCGTCGACGTCAGCGGGAATGGGGATATCCCCTTCTTCAAAGTCACAGCGCGTGCCATGTTCGAGCAAGATGTTCGCGGCTGGGATGTTTCGCATCTTGGTCGCTAGGCTGAGTGCACGTATTACGCGCACACGATGTCTACTCTTGACGTCTGCTTTTGACAGAATGAGTATGAGCATGCCGAGGCTCCCGTGGCTGATAACTCATGTGAACATGGTTGAGTGTTGGCTGGTGTGCTGGAAGACGGGTGTGTCGAGATCTATCTTCAATCCGAGGAGGAGTGCAACTCTGTCTTGCTGGTTGGACTGCAACGCAACTTCAAGTGCCGTGCGTAGTTGTACAACTGTGCCGAGATTCATATTCTCGTCCGTGACTATAGGTGTATTGGCATTCTCTTCGATGCTTCCAAACATACTAGCTCCTGTTCTTACATCTATCGCGTTGATTCCAGGCTCGGAAACACCATGTGCACCAAAGCCCAAGACCATTCTAGTGGTGGGAGGTTCCTCAAGTTGTCCAAATCCGACAGTGTGGGGATAATCGACGCCATAAGATCCAAAGGCTCCTGCATAATAGCCAGGTCGGAACGAGGAATCCGTCTTTCGCTCGATTACCTCCTGCCAATCGAGATTCTCGAAAAAGGCATGCTGTCTCACCTCAGAGGCTCCGTTAACATTGGCACCCAATCGTTGATCAGTACCCCGATCAAGTAGACGAGATATAATGTTCTTGGTATTCGCGTGCATTGACCTGGGAAGGTGCAGCGGCTCTGAAATGATGTTGTCGCGGATGTTTCCCAACACGTTACTATAGAACGGTGACAAGCCCGTCAGCATCTCATATAGGACTACACCGAGCGTCCACCAATCAGCGGCCTTGCTGTACTTGTCATCTGTGAGTACCTCTGGTGCAGGATACTCTGGCCTTTTCCAGTCTGCATGCATGCCGTCACGTTGTCGAAAGAGTCCAAAGCCACATAGTGTGATGTGGCCCAACGAGTCAAGCATAATGTTTCCCGCTTTGAACCAACAGCACACGTCCAGAGAATGAAGGTACTCCAAGGCGCAAACGATCTCGGCGGCATAGAGTCTGCTCGTGGCGGCATCAAATTGCCGAACTTTCTGTACATGGTTTAATAGGTGTCCACCGCTAATGAAAGGAGAGTAAAGGTACAGCTTATTGGGAATTTCTTTGGTGAATGCGAGACGGGCGATGAACGGATGGTCAATGTACTTTGCCATGGGGGATAAAACGAAAACTTCCGTTCGTTTGACTCTTCGCATCGCGTAAAGCTATTTGTTGTCCTTCTTCCTGATGAGAAATAAAGGCTTGCCCAAGTTCCGAATGGGATCGCCTTCGAATCTCCCTTGATCTAATTCATGCTCGCGTTGGATCTGTATCATATCTGGATAATGAGTTGTTAGAAAGATCGTGGCGATTGTTGGAGACGAGAGGTAAGAAGGTCTAACGGAGAGGCCACGGTGAGATTTAATTGTCTGACACACTGCCACACTTTAGATAGTGGTCCCCTCGTACAAGTGGCTAATTAGTTTACCCTTCTCGCAACCCGGTTATGTAGAGTGTCTTTCATCTCAAAGCAGACAAAAAGAAGAGTGAAGGATGTCACACGAAACATGGTGTTGAGTTACTGTTTATATCTGTGTAAATATACAGCGGGCTGGCTTTCAGGGTCGTTGCTAACTACCACGGTTCGCGATGGAAACATGACAACCCCTTCGGCAATCTAAATGACATCCGTACGCAAGCCGCCTCGAAATGAGAGCCATCGCAAACACGAAGCGGTTTGTAGCTGTAATTACTGCCTGTTTATCGGGCTGGTAAAAGTCATTGCTACTGATGTCGTTAGCCCTACTAGGGCTATACATGTGGTCCTGTCACCACCAGACACGTCTCCCATCCCATCCCATCCCATCAGCCCTCCAACAGCCCTGCCCTATGCTTACTGGCTGATTTCATAACTGCAAAAAGAACCCTGAATCTCCGAAACAGATCTTCCGATATCGCCACGTCAGTCTCATCCCATATTCGTCAGTTCGGCGACGTCCCAAGCCAACTACTGGGACTCCCCTATGTGAGCGGCATGGAAGTTTCCGGGCGCAGCTCTCTGCTCTGCAATACGTATGCAAGTCTAGAACTTGCCACTAGCCCTTCTTCGAAGAAGTTGTTCTTTCGAACTCTGACCCATCCGGGTAGTTGCACGTTGCCCCCAGAGCGATAAGATGATTAGTCGCTCAACGGGACCTGCTGCGCATCCAGAGCTTCTATTGCTGTTACAACAAGAACCAGGTAGTCCTGTTGAAATGAATGTTGTTGTGCGCCACATATTGCCGTTAGGCCCATTCTGGAAAGTATGCAAGCCACGGATGTGCGTCTAGTCACCAATGCTTTTTGCTCGGCGCTAATCATACATATGAAGTAGGCTTCCCTGCCCAATTTGTTTTTTCTCTTCCTGGCTTCGTCTGCATGCCTTCTGGAGTTGTCGCGGCAGAGATTTCGAGTGCCCATATCTCTAGCTGTCCCTATGACGGGGCAGTGAGCTTGTGGAAAGCTGCTTACGTGTCCAATGAAGCCGCGTGTGCGGAGATGATCGTGGTCTTTCGTAGTCGATGAGCGTATGCGCTGGGTCGGGGACAGGAGCGTAGCCTGGTCGATGGTCTAGGGTTAACGTAGCAGAAGTGACCAATAGATCATGGCATCCAAATCATGCCATTGATGGCGGTGTCTCGATCATACACCGTAGTTGCCACGGAGTATGCCCCACTCCGTATCGAAGTACCGGCCGAACCCACGAATCTCGCACATGCGATTAAAACATCTTTGGCAAAGCTGGTTTTTGAACCTCGTTCTTTCGCAGCGTCCGTCTCTCCTTGGGTCCTTTTCCCAGCTTGGATCGGGCTCGCCATGCTGGTTCTTAGGTCCGATCTTCCAATTGCTGTCAACGGGCCTTCTTAGTCGTAGGTCTTCAAACACGCATGGAAACCCAAATCGGTCGCCGTCAAATTCGACAAGCCATGGGGAGGCCTGCTCTTGTGCTTTGCGGTAGCATCGCACGCATAGCTGGCCACGATGGCGCACAGTACCGCAGAGGCGGGAGTCCTGGGGATTGAAGTCGCAACGCCATGCTGAGAAACGATACTCTGGGTCTTTACAAGCGCAAAGACAGGCCCAGCCTTTTCTGATGCGTTCGGAGCTGTCGCGCTCAAGCTGGTTCATGTACATGTCGATAAGATGCTTGAGCGATCGTGTGTTCGAGTGTGCTTCGGCTTGCTTATACAAGGCATCGAAGCTCATGTTCTTACACCAAGAACATATATCTGGTCCTTGATCTTGTCCTCCCGGACGTGAGCCGCAAGCAGTACCGAACGCGCAGTGAGGCTTTGGAGGTGGTGCTAGCATGATAAGCAGGCTGTATAGCAGTACACTTTATGCGTTAGCGGCGCCGGTACTCTACAGGATTCAACTTACCAGTTCTTTCCCTGGTGCAGCTTCAACTCGTTATTGTGTTGTAGCCTTCCACGTCATCGTCTGACCCCTCACTACCCTCCTCCGAACCTGCCGACCTTATCACCAACTTGTTCGCTTCTTCATGACATAGCCCAGTCGGCGTGAAGTACTGTGCGATTCTGATCTTCCGTAAACGTCTTCTCCAGCACCTGGAACAGGCAGCACCTTTTTTGCGGACAGATGGACAGTCCAGTCGGGTGCCGCGAAGATTCAAGTCGTATAGTCGCCACCTACAGTGTTGAAAATCCGGATCTTCAAAGGCACAGAGATAACGACCGCGAGCTTCGATGTTGCGTTTCAAGACTTGTTTGCGAGTAGCTTCTTCGTCGACAAGCAGTGAGGCAGCAGTGTTTGGGTTAGTCCACACGCGCAGTTGCTGTGGATCGTGTCGTTGAAGACAGTCAGCACAAACCCGGTCTGTATTGTGGATTTTCTTGCCGATGCCGAGACAATGAGATCCAGAGATGCATTCGACGATTGGTGGGGGTTTGAATGGGGACTCGAAAGCTGAAGCCATAGACTGGTACCGAACGTCTAAAAGTCAGGGCTCCCACGTTCACTGCTTTGCGGTTAGCTCAACGTCCTTGCATCTCGGCTCATGTGACAGGGTACTGCCGGTATGAGCTATTATGACGTTGGTATTGACGTTTTCGTTGGTTTCCGAGCATTATGGGGGACGTTGGTTAGTAGGCATTCGAGCTTTGTGAATCGTATTGGCAGGCATGCAGAAAGGACAGTGGATGGAAGTGGGTTTTCGCCATTTCCGGCGGCAGGAGTTACAACCAATGCAATCGAATGCATGCTCTATGACTAGGACGCTATGGCCATACTCGTGGAAGCTTTTTGTGGCGTAGAATGTGTCCGATATGTCGGTTCAACTGTTACTGGACGGTGTGATGCGCTGATCAAGCTCGCTAGGCTACCGGCATGGACATCAACCATGTGCCTGTGGCGATTGGGTACCACTCGTGGCGACGTCAAGTGCATCGTATCAAAAGCTATGGGGCTGCGCTAGACCGCAGCTATGATCACTATGGGGTATGAGACCCGAGAAACTGGTCAGGCCAGAGCGGAAGCTAAGCCACCGGCTGGCGCTCGTAGAATTATGTAGCTGAACCAGATCTTGGATACCGCTCGTCTGGAGGAAATACTGCTGGTCCCATTCGTCATTGCAATGAATCTGTTGCAGTTCTGAACAAGGCTGATGCATCTTTTCAACTTCGGATGCATGAAACTCATCATGATTCGACAGCACGATGATAAAGTTTCGCTTCGAGCATTCCAAACATGAGGAGATCATCGTGCACGGTCACCAGGTCCTTGCTAATGAAGCCCAAGACTCTGACTCGTTCCGGTTCATCCGCCTCTCGATGCAACATGGTTTGCATCGGTTTCGAGACGCAGTCATATCACGACCTCTCTTTCATTGTCGTAGATATGTACCGTGTAACCGTGTACAGAGTACTATTTGAGGAAATAGTGGGACTTGATCGACAATGCATTCGCGACGCCATGTTCCGATCGACAATCCAAAAGACGATATGTATCTGCCGCCAACTCTTTCTCACACAAGAAGGGTTCTTTCGGATGTGAGTCGTTGTGACACAACGGATAAATGCGGTCATCAGAGCTCCTCAAGCATGAGACAAAGGTGGCAGACGACATGTGATCCTTCTTGTTTGGGTCTTGCCAACACGATGACGAATCTTTTTCGGAAGGGGCCCGCGTCTCCGTCTTCGGCTTGCCATATGCTGCCCAAGGTATTGCGCCTCTTTAATGTGCTTCCCCGTGCTGTTGAAATCCACGCAGGACATGGACACGATGCTGTATCGAGCGTTCTATGCATAGAAGACTCTAGATGTGAAAACAGATTTGCTTGCAGGACACGGAGGTGGGATGTGCGATGCGTACGCAACAGTCTCAACTCCGAGTCATCTGGCGTCGACGTCTTGAGTAAAGGGTGATGCATATCAGATTCATACAAGCGCGATTGTCCATTTCTGTCACACTCCCAGCTTTAAAAGGTGTCAGTGGCTTGATCACATATCTTTCGCTTTGCCTGAACAGTCCAGTGCACGGGTAAAACAGCGTGATAACATCGCCCTGGCGTGAGCGTGTTCCTTGACGATTCGTTGTCAACAATGCGGTGAGGCGGTCAACGATAATCATCCTGCATTCCGCCAGAGACTATCGTCGTGTAATATGTTGCATCAAGAAACAGTGGCCAGTCTGCCGATATGCTGCAGTAAGCTGCATCCGTTCAGTGTCCCGTAAAAGTAGTGCCTGTTGACCGCGGAGATCCCCGCCCGTAGTCTCTGTCCAAATTCACTGCTACAAAGCTGTCACAAAGTCAAACGCGTGCAAGTAGAACTGTGGCTTGCGTCGTTTTGCAGGTCGGTTCACGCTGAAGGGTCATGCCAAAGCCGGCTCCAAGCGTGATCGAGCGGGATCCTCATGCAAGCTGTGAGGTATTGTGTTGGAAGGCTGTCGTCGCATAGCGATGAGGCTGGGTTTTGCACGAGCACGGTGGTATGCAGGTCGTACCGTGCCGTGCATGCTGTCATCCGGGGTACGTGTATGGGTTGAGCCCTGTTAAGGAAGCATGAGACTTCGGCTGCGACTCGGCGAGGCTGACTCCTGCAAGGTTGGCATTGATCTCATCGCCTCCATTACGGTGGCATTGCGCGAAAGTAGATTCGGAGCCCGGTTGGGCGTAATCGTCATCTGTGTTGTCTGTTCTTCATTTGTTTGCGCTCGCAAAACGAACATCTGAAACTTCTTCGCGCTACTGTAGCGTCTTTTAGCCTCGCGAGCTCCGACGCGTCCACGGGCGCACCGACGCGTGCACATCATTATACGCGCAGCCAGCTTGCCACACTCACACTTCAACCGAAATCACACAGGTGCAGACGTCACCTTGGCCACCACGGAATCAACAATTCGGCTGCGCAAGCGCGAGGCTGGATCATGTGGTCTAGCTTCCTTTCCCGGGCGCGTCCTACCCCTGAGAGAACACCCGCACCTGCAGTACAGTGCACGGTCGACACATCGGAAGATGTAGCTGTATCTGTGGAAGACAGACATATCGATATTTCGGAGTTGCAGCCGACGATTGTTCTGGACGATAGTGGTGACGCCACACTATTGGTCGGTACGGATTCAGCTGCTCTTCAGCCGGTCCAGGTGTCTTCGACGGCTATGACCCTGGCCAGCCCGGTATGGAAGGACATGTTCGAAAGACACCGGAAAGCAAACGGAGCTATTGAAGTACCTCTGCGGGATGATGAAGTAGATGCATTGTACATTGCACTTCGGATAGCTCATCTGCGCTTTCATGAAATACCTCGGAAGGATGGGCTTACTATCGACGCCCTGCTTGAACTCGCAGTCGTGTGCGCCAGATACGATATTGTAAAGCTAGTTCGGCCATTTTTGGACCTTTACGGCTGGGCCCAATGCCATTATCCTGACACGGACGCTGGAGAGCGATGCGACCCTGCCTGGTTCTACGTTGCTTGGACCTTTGGGTACAAAGACAGCTTCCAACGTCTTACCCGGTTCATAGTGAAGAAGATTGGACTAGATGAGGACGGGAATGCCATTATGGACGATGGCCAGAAACTTCCGAAGTATATGCCGCCAGGACTTCTTGGTATGATTCAACACCATCTCAACGAGACAAATACGAACACATGCTAACCAGTGTCCAAGCACGCATGATGGAAATCCGGGAAACAACGATTTCGGCCATGCTGGATATCTTGTATGATATCTTGGACGATATCATACATGTTTTTGTTTGTCAAGTCGACGAATCATGGGAGCCCAGGTGCCGAGCCACGGTTTTGGGTTCTTTCATCTCTTTTCTCCTGGAGAACGATCTCTATCCAGCACGGCGCACGGCTTCTGAAACCCCCTTCAGCATCCAGAAGCTCTACGATCTGGCTTCTTCTGCTCAAATCTTGACCCTCGAATCACATGACTATAGGGAAATGGCAATGTGTGTTCGAAGATCCAGTTGGGATCCAGCAAGCGTCACAGCTGATACCTTTAAGAACCATGGTGGACTGACTTTGCACAAGAAGTGTTTTGGAGCTTTCCACCTGCGGTCCAAGCTGAAGACTATCTATTCCGATGTAGGTTCAGCTGTCCTCCAATCCCATATCGAGCACATGGATAGACAGGCTCTGAAATGAATTCTTTAGCTACTTCTAGTCAAAAGGAGAGTTTGAAGATGCAATACTTTGAGCAAGCATGTTCAGACCACTTTCGAGCCTCAAGGGTCAGCCAGCAACGCCGCTATTTCCTGAATCACTGTTGGGAGTTACCGTTCGTGGTGAGGTCGAGCAATGGATGGTTTTCGTGGGATCACGTCGCTACAGCACGATGACGAGGCTCGGCTCGCGCTACCGCACGCAACAACAACACCCCGCTCGCAACGAGACTTGGTACTTGGCAACGACTTCTTCGACCTTCCCGATGTAGTCAATCAAAGTTCAACCCGCCCACTTCGAAGGTACCCCAAGCCATCGCCAAGGATGCGTAGCATGAGGATACCCGGTTGTACTCGGAATAAAACTGATAACAAGGCTGGCGAACATGGAGTCAAGCTTGGAGGCCATTGGCGTCGATAGTACGGTTGGTGTCGGTACATAAACCTCGATGGTCTACGATAATTCCAAGCTTCAAGGTTGACAAGCTTGCGATGCGTCCTACCATTTCTTCCGCAGCCGTCGTGCTGCTGGTATCTGCCGCACCTATTTTGGCTCAATTTCCTGCGGAACCAGTTGGCCTCAAGGTGCTAGAATCGCGCTTTGGAGATGGCGTAAAGATTACCTACAAAGAGGTTTGTACATCTCCGAAAATGACAGTTCTGCCAATCTAATGATCAAATCAAGAATTCGCTCTGCGAAACTACGCCTGGTGTGAAGTCTTTCTCTGGTCACGTCTACTTGCCTCCGGGAACTGCAGACCTGGGACAAGGGCAGGACTATCCAATCAACAGCTTCTTCTGGTTCTTTGAAGCTCGTGAGGATCCTGCAAATGCGCCACTGACGATTTGGCTGAATGGAGGCCCCGGATCTTCATCCATGTACGGCATCCTGGAAGAGAATGGACCATGCTATGCGAACCCAGACTCGAACTCCACGCGGCCGGCAGAGTGGAGCTGGAACAGAGCTTCGAACATGCTCTATTTCGACCAACCAGTTCAGGTTGGCTTTTCTTATGACACTTTGCAAAACATCACTCGGGACCTCGTTACCGGAGAGGTCACACTTCTCAACGAGACTACACCCGTGCCTGAACAAAACACCACTTTGCTCACTGGAACTTTCCCCAGTCGCGAGGCAAACAATACCGCTTTTGGTAGTGTCAACGGTGCCGTCGCAGCATGGGAATTTGCGCAGGCCTGGTTCCAAGAATTTCCCCACTACTTACCAAACGACACTCGCATCAGTCTCGCAGCTCAATCATATGGCGGACGCTACGGTCCCGCCATGATGTCTTTCTGGGAAGAGCAGAACCAGCGCATCGAGAATGGTACCCTTGGCGAAGAAGGCTACATCATGCATCTTGACACCCTACTTCTCATCTCAGGATGCGTCGACCGCTACGTTCAGTACCCCTACTACCCCGAGCAAGCTTTCCGTGGGAACGGATACGGGTTTGAAGCTGTCAATGAAACGACATACAACGCCATGGTCGAATCAGTCCCGGAGTGTCTCGAGCGCATTCAGAACTGCCGTGACGCTGCGGCGCAAGATGACCCCGAGAACCTTGGTATCGATGCAGGTGTCAACGAGATTTGCGAAGACGCTGAAACTTATTGTCGCGCCAACATCGTCACCCCATACAACCAGTACGCAGGCCGCGATTACTACGACATCTCCACCCCGTCACCGCCTCCATTTCCGCCTCCATTCCACGAAGGTTACTTGAATCGCGAATGGGTACAAGCTGAGCTCGGCGTGCCACTGAATTGGACCGGCAGCTCGCCGCAAGCCTCCGCTGCATACCGCGACATTGGCGACTACCCTCGCGACAATTGGCTCGACGACCTCGGTTTCCTGCTCGACAACGGTATCAAAGTCTCGCTCGTCTACGGAGACTTGGACTTTGCTTGTCCCTGGGGTGGCGGTGACGCTGTCGCCAAGGCAATCAACTGGACTGGATCTGCGGGCTACGCGTCAGCGCAATATGCTGAGATCCAGACCAACGACTCCTATGTTGGGGGTCTTGTGCGTCAGTATGGTAACCTCAGTTATATCCGCACGTACCAAGCTGGTCACGCGATCCCTGCATATCAGCCAGAAACCGCGTTTAAGATCTTCTCGCGTGCGCTGTTCAATCTTGATATTGCAACTGGAACTGAGTCAACTGCTGGAACGCAAGAGAGCAGCACGTACATGAGCACCGGCCGTCCAGATCCTAATGTGCAGTTTGACGCCTTCACTAGCGAGAGACTGACGTACTGCTACACCTGGGATTTGAGTTCTTGTACTGAAGAGACGGTTGACGCGGTTCTGGATGGTTCGGCAGAAATTTGCCAGTACCTGGTTGTCGACGCGAATACTACGCAGCTCTTCCCAGAGGTTATTGCGCAATGTCATGCGGGCAGTGGTGGGAATGCTACGGCACCGGGTGGACATAGTAACAGTACGTTGCCAGAATTTGAAGGCGGTGCTGCGAGGGTGGAAGGACGTGCGAGGACGTTCTGGTTTGGATTGGTCATGTCGCTCGTCGTGAGCTTGACACTCTAGTCTGATAAGGACAATCATGAACATAGATGCTCAGTATAAAGCTTGCGTTCACAACCGTGGCAGAATACTAAAAGCGCATCTCGAAGCATACATTACATCTTGATTCGTGATTTGCATCCCCTACTATCTCCTCCTCTTTATTACCGATTCTAAGCATCAATGTTCGCTCCGAATTTCTTAGCCTGTTCCCGTGCTACCTTGTCACCAAGGCTGAGTTCACCACCTTCACTTCCCTTACCTCCATTTCCACTTTGACTCTCTCCACCCTTCTTCCCACTCGCACTACCCTTGCCACCGTCTTTGCTCTTATCACCGTGCTCCAAACTAGTCGCGCCGTGCAATTCCTCCACGTCAGCATGCCCCCCATGTTTCTTCACAATTTCATCCCCAGCTCCTTTGCTCTTCTCCGTCGCGTCAGCCACCCTTTGCGCACGCGCATCCATCTCCTGCCCTTTACTGCTAGCAGTCGACATGTTAACCTCGTCTTTATCAAGCTTTGTGAACTTTTGGTCAAGGTGAGAGCGCTCGGGGGAGGTAGCTGAGTGGTGCGGTTGGTCCCGCTTCTTGGAGCTCTTGGACGAGGTGTCGGTCTTCAGGTGGTCTGGGATGGGTTCTTCGTCCTCTTCTTGGGTGGGGTCTTTCTTGGGCTCGTTGACGCCGAATTGCTCCGCGTCGTCGGCGATGAGTGCTGCGGCACCACCAGCACCCATGCCGGGAATGGCTAGAATAGGTTAGTACTTTTGGTTTGACCTTATATGCCTGTGTGGTTTTCGTACCGTCTCCTGCTTCCTGCTCGGGCATAGGTGCTACATGCTTGGTATGTTGAAGCGTTTTCTGTTGGTCACATGTAAGTAGGAGTACTTATGTTTCCAGCACATCGAAACACATACATCGCCTGAAGCACCATGAAGTAGCTCGTGACCCTCAATGGGGCCATTGTCGCCAGATCCATCTCCGTTGCGAGGCATGATGTTCGATTTGTGAGTTGAAGAAAGTTACGTGTGTGGTTCCCAAGTGTAGAAAGCTGTGTAGCAAGAATGTTCAAACTCCACCATGATCACACGCGACCTTGATATACTGCCTGCACTAGCTTTCAGGTACCTTGGAAGTTGGCACATTCCCCAAGTTCTACGTCTTTGGTTCAAAGACGTCATAGCTTTTGTTTATTGTAAGTGCTGGCACTAATTGGCCACTAGGCGGTGTCGGAGATCGTCCGGCATGCATACAGTGGGCTTGCTTCTTTTCGTGTCTGACTAGCTTCTCAGGCACAGCACTAGATTGGAAGGTAATTACCAGTTCCCCAGGTTTTGTGTAGTCATCGCTCGGGGTTCAAGATCGACTTTTAGCTTCGGGGTGTGAAGCCTTTGTATGGAATGGACATTACAATATTAGCTGAGGGTATAATACAAATTGTTAGTGTCGCACACTCATTATAATCATCATCATCTTTCCCCATTGTACAAAAAACAAATGAAAAGCTCAATACACAACCTTGTGGTCCCAGAGAGGCGCCTGCCTCACACTATTATCATCCCACTCAACCTTACCCTTCTCATTCATTACCGCACCTTCATCCGTAACTTCAACACCGTAGCTTCCCAGACTTTCAGTCAACTCAGAAACCTGGTTCTTGCTAATGCCAGCCTGATCTCTGGCTAGCCAGATGACTTCTTCACGTTGAGCCAGGGCAGGGTGGAGGTAAGCCTCAAGAACGTCTTGTTTCGTGTATGCCGGGACAGGGTGGCGGAAGCGCGCAGTTAGGGAAGAAGAGATTTCGCTCGCGGAAGCAGTGTGAGGGGAGAATATCTTTTTGAGCATGGATCGTTGCGGTGGTGCGCCGGAGGGAGGTGCCATGCCAACGGCTTCGGCGCCGACGTGTTGGCGGCCTTCGTCGCTGAAGGTGGAAACAAGTGCCGATTCGGATTGTCTGCTGTCACTGCGCCCGACGTTGCTGTATCCAGGATGCATGCCATTGCCCTCTGAGTTTCTTCCGGCTTCGGCATCATTTCGCTGGCTAGGATGGTAGGAGTCGTCGAGCAGATTCATCTTCTTGAGCTTGCGCTTCATAATGATGTGAAAGATGATGGTCGCTACGATCAACACGACCTGAAGCACAGTAGGTCCGGCAGAAACGACGCTGTTGCCGATTCCGATTCCGAAAAGACCTAAAAGACAGAGCTCTCCAAGATAGACACCAACCATAAGTTGCTCGAGTGCGCGAGCGTAGAAACCACCCTTGGTGTCGATATGGGTGTCGTGAACGTAGA
The DNA here is from genome assembly GCF_004154835.1 of Alternaria arborescens. Lineage (NCBI taxonomy): Eukaryota > Fungi > Ascomycota > Dothideomycetes > Pleosporales > Pleosporaceae > Alternaria > Alternaria arborescens. The sequence continues at coordinate 163,753 of NW_021167887.1, forward strand.
TCATGTTGTAGCGATAGGCAAGGTAGATGCACCCGATTCCAATGGTCGCAAAACCCAAAACGAGCGGCGCGATACACGCGTACGATAGGGCGATGACACCCAAGTTAGTCCATTTAGGATATTCCGCTCCCCACGACGGCTCAGTAAAAGATACGTAGCGCATGTACTTCTTTCTTGGAGTCTTTGCAAACTTGCTCAGGATGAACACACCCACCAAGCCCATCAGGTTGAAGAGATACCGCGAAGCGTTGGCGAGTCCATAGAGGATGAAGTAAGAGATGTAGAAGTTGGAAGCTTTGGGAAGATTCTTCGACAGCAGAGTGATGGCCGATGACGGGTTGCTGACGATCTGGCTAGCCACTGCTGAGGCGCTGGAGGTAAAGGTCGTGATGAGGAAAACTTGGATGACTTGGAAAGCAAAGTACCATGTCTGGCACTGCTGTTCGACTTCCGAGACTGTGGCGGCGCCTGCAAGCTTTGCGAAAACTATAAGGGTCAGCAAGAAGTTTGGATAATTTCGAGACTGTTAGCTTACAGCGACAGATAACCGGTACCAATGCCATGAGCACAGCAAGTAGGACAGTTGGCAGAAGTCCAGTGACTACACCAAGGATAACAGGCGGAATAGAATCGATCCAGGCTAAGAATGGCACATTGGCTGTGAGATAGTTGACGTTGCTGATGATACCGACAAGTGCCACAGGAATGGCCCAGAATATGATGAGGGCTGAGATAGCGATGGTTGCAAGGAAATGTCGGATCATTCTGTTTTTGGATCCCATGTTGAGGTTCTTCCAGATGACTTCGTCCGGCAAGACACCCATCTGTCGAGAGGAGAAACTAGTCGGCCTGCGGTGCTGGTTTTCATTGAAGGCAGCTTCGGCAGCTGCCATGGTGTTGAACTCGATGAAAATGGCGCTGGCTAGTTCCTCCTTGCCAGCGAGGTGGGACTGTTGTGCTGTCTGGATCTTGGGCAACAGTTCCTTGATCTGGTTGCGGTAGTAGCCGATAGAGTCGACCTTGTGCCCAATCAAAGGCTTCAAGCGGTGTGTGGGTCGCAATGCTTTGTCGGTTTCACTCTTCTCGTTGCTCTTTTTCTGCTGTTGTTTGGTAACGGCTGCCATATACTTAATCTCACTGGCCTCTAGTTTGGGTACTGTTTTCTCGAGCTCCTCAACATCATCTTCTAGGTCCTTCACATCTGGGACTAGCCAAATCTGCGCCACCTCCGGAAACATGGTGTGAAGACGCTCAAGCGAAAGGTCCTTCTCTGGCACATCGGTGAACAAGACCGTTCGCTGCGAGATTCGACTTGCATTCCAGGTGGACAAGAGGTAGGCTTTTCGAACCTTGGCAAGATACAACATCTCTCTGCCAATGAGAAACAAAACCCAGCCGAAGAAAACCCAGGCCATGAGCGCGTGGGCAAAGTATCGCACCTCGTTTTCGATGTTGGAGAAGCTCAGGATGTCCAAGCCCGACTGACCGCCGCCACCGGTTGCGTTTACAGGGAAGAGTATTGGCCACGTGATGATGGCACCGAAAAATGCCATCAGTGTGAGTACTTTGAGGAAGCGCATATAGAGGTAGGCATCAAGAGAGTGGTGGTTGAGGACGTATTCGTCACTGAGATGCATAAACTTCGAAGTCCATCCAAAGAAACTCGAGCCTGCTGATGGCGTCTTTTCACTATGCTGATATCAGTATTGGTCAGGTAATGGTGTCAATGAAGTACATACTCTTCGAGCAGCGCATCGTGATATGTTCGCGGCGCATACAACCGCTTCTGCTTCGCACGTAGCACAAAGAAAGCTCCTACGAGAACAGCTGCGACTACGAAACATGGAACCAGCGTCGATACCATAGCAGACAGCGAAGAGCTGCTGGTACGATGGCTTCCCTGCTGTTGAGACATGGCGGGCGATGTCGATCGTGTAGGGGACGTCGCGATGCGAGAATGCAGTTTGTAAAACATCCCCCGAGCAGATCATCCTGCCTTCATGTATTGATTGTAATTGCCAATGGCGCTTGCATCATAGCACCCAAACTTTGGCGTTCTTCCCGTAAACATTCAGTGTCATAGTACATGGTCGGCACATGCGTTCCGACTAGTCGCATGGCCGATCAAATGAGATGAACCAGGGGCAGGTCGCGCGAAATCGGAGGCTGGAACGCAGGACGTTCAGAGGTTAGACAACGATCTAGCGTACCGGTTACGTCGATCCAAGACTGTAGCGCATGGTTCATGAAGCTTGCGGGGATGAAGCTCGAACATGGACGCGGGGACCATCGCTGGTGTCGTCATTGTTATGCTGCGAAACTCGAACTATCTCTGCATAAAACAAGGCAGTGTATTCAACAAGAGGTACTGGGCATTGGGTCCGCTACATCTAGCCTGCCGTTTTGCCGTATGGATTTATCCCAGAGCAATTTTGAAGGCATCTCGTCTGTCATTGTTCGAGGCAGACGTTTGTTAAGTGAAAGTCATGGGTCGGGACCTCACAGTCAAAAGTTGCCCGAAGTGTTATGGCGCAGTCACTTAGCCACAATTAAGCATGCGCCACCGTGGAGTAGGTGGGTCGGAGTCTCCTTGCGATTCGTGCACGTCCTTAGCCCTTTCTCCTTTATATCCTTACACTACCATAAATCCTATCTATGAATCTTTGACGTTACATGAGCATATTTCGCAGTGTTGAAACTAAGCGCAGGCACCTAGGAATTCTTCCCACAAACCTTTCTATCAGACATCTGCAAATGATGCGAGAACGTCCTCCGGCCTACTTTAAACCGGCGCGGCCCGCCTATGAGCACCGAGAACGCTGTTGCCAGCGGTGTCGTTTGTAGGGTAGGCCTGTGAACAGTTGTTCAGCATCTCTAATTACTAGCATTCGCCCTGGTCTCAAAAGTCCTAGTATTGACTTCTATCTTGGATATACTACACGACGTCAATGACCGAGGCCTGCAAAGAAAGAACACTAGAGAGTCGCTTGCAATTGGCCACCGAGTACGTCAACGACAAGTGGACTCCTCCGTGGAGCTCGAGAAATTCCAACAGCCTGCGCCTTTCCCAAGTGGTCCTATTACATATCTACACAGAAGCGTTGGAAGTCAACGATACTCCAGAAACAGCAGCAAAAAAAAAACGGCCTCCTTGTCTACATCAAGTACAGAAAATGAGTCGCTCCTCGCGATCGCTCCCAAGACCAGCCCAAGACATACCAAGATCTTCCCCGCAAGCTTACCCCAGATTCGCACACAACGTTACACATTGTGGCAATCATTACCACATTTGTTCAATTCTCTTTCGTGGATTTAAGAGGTTGTGGGTCTACGGAAAACATTTCGCTGCTGGAGGTCTCATGGCTTTACTTGGCATCAGCGTGCTGTTGCTGTCACACGTCGACTATGGGTTGGCGGTGGCTTGAAGCATGAACTACAATGCTTGGAATATGCGACGTAGCTCTCGAACAAGGCATCGGGACATGCGCACGGAACGTATGACCTGCATGCTAGCATCCGAAGGCTGGATGCTCTTTGGAGTCTATAATTGAACGACGTGCCGTCTCCTGGTCTGATTGATAGTACTAGACGAGACTGAACTTCCACTCGACTCCCTCTTGACTTGTCACTTCTCGTCCAATTACCATGACCATCATGACTCATACCACCACCAAAGACGAGCCCGCCGACCATATCGAGCACCTCGAAAAGGGTCTTGCCACACCATCAACCTCGTCCGACACCATTGACCTAAAGCTCGCAGCCAAGCTGCGCCATCGAGTCGACTGGCGTCTAATCCCGGCTCTAGGCGCCATGTATGGTATCAGTCTCATGGATCGCAAGAACGTAAGCAACGCTGCGATAGCTGGCATGCTTTCCGATCTGCGCATGAGCCGTGGATACGGATACAACCTTGTCAACCTGTGCTTCTTCATCACATACGTCCTATGCCAGCCGTTCATGATCATCGTATGCCGCAAAGTCGGGCCGCGGCTGTTCTTGCCTGGTATCTGCGTTGCGTGGGGTGCCGTCATTGTTGGGTTTGGATTCACGAACAACTGGCAGAGTCTAATTCCATTGAGGTTGGTGCTGGGGTTGCTTGAGAGTGGATATTTTCCTGGTTGTCTCTATCTTTTATCATGCTGGTACACGAAGTGTGAGTCTCCATGATGCGGCTTGGTCCAAGTGTCTTGTCTGCAAAGCGCTGACAAAAGGTAGTTGAGGTTGCGAAGCGCTACAGCGTTTTCTACTTCGTCGGTAGTATTGCATCGGCAATGAGCGGCATTCTTGCATATGGGCTACAGCAGATGGAAGGCGTCCAGGGAATCCGTGGATGGCGGTGGTCAGTCCTAGCGCACATCAGCATCGTTTGACACGTCACTGACAGCTCTGCAGGATCTTCATCATGGAAGGTGTGATTACAATCGGCGTCGCGCTATTCGCCATCACATTCATTGTGAAATTTCCAGACGAAGAAAAGGCCAAACCGTCCTGGGGCTTTCTCAAGCCCCACGAGCTTGACGTAGTGATCGATCGGCTCAATGCCGATAGAAACGATGCGACGGCAGAGAAATTCTCCTGGAAAAAGTTCCTGGAGCCAGCAAAGGACTGGTACATCTACGCATTCGCACTCATTCTGCTCTTCGTCACAACCATCGCGTACGGTTTCGCCTTCTTCTTGCCCATCATTTTGTCCACCAAGCTCAAGTTTAGCATAGCGATGAGTCAATGTCTCGGTGCACCTCCGTACGCTGCGAGTGGCTTCTTGATGTACGGTGCAGCGTGGTTCAGCGACAAGTACAAGACGCGTGGTCCCGTGCTGGTGGTCTTGTGCTTGGTTTCGCTCATCGGATTGCCTATCATGGGCTTCGCGTCAAACCCTTGGGCGCAATACGTTGGTGTATTCATTACTGTATCGGGCACCAACTCCGCGATTCCAAGCGTCATGGCTTACCAAGCGAATAACATTCGTGGGCAGTGGCGACGCGCATTCTGCTCGGCTTCGTTGACGGGCATCGGGGGAATCGGCGGCATCGCAGGTGCTCTCATTTTCAGGACGGAAGATGCGCCGTCCTACGTACCGGGGTTCGCTGCGTGTATGGCGTGCAATGTTTTGGTCATTCTGTTGGTTGGCGTCTTGACTTTGTGGTTCCGGAGCGAGAACGCAAAGGCTGACCGAGGGGAGAAAGTGTTGTTGGAAGACCCTAATTTCCGCTTCACGATCTAGAGCAGTCGAGAAGACGCGGTTTGCGACGACCACATCTCCGGCACCGGCCTAGTATTGAAAGCGTTCGGCTTCATTTAGAGTCAACGAACGACGATTGAGACCTAGGTCTACACCAGAGTGATAATTTCTCTTTCGATTGTTGAGAACGCCTCCGAATGCTCGTCATTCAGCTGACAAGTGCCAACGCGTTCGAACGTGCCAGCAGTAGTGCTTGGCCGTATCACAAGGCCGCAGCGAGTTACCCAAGTCAAGGTTTCGCTCTCATTTCCAATGGGATACCGAGCATATGCGACTGTATATTAGTCGACAGCGTTTTCAGCATCCGAACACCAGGACCAGGCTTACCTCAGCAATGAGAAAGCGCAACATATCGAGAAGCAGGTCCGGAGGTGACCACCAGTTTCGGATCGGCCGTGTCATCTACTGCACCAACGTCGATGACCCGCGTCAGCCAAAAGTCCTCGTTTCCAGACTCACGTTGCCAGTGAACCCCAGCGCACTTCGAGATCATCTGCTGGAGTCGCTCGATACATACTGAAGAGTAACGGTCTGTCGAAGGAGATAGTCGTCTAACTCGCATATGGGTGCTCGCGAACGAGTCTGCATGAGCAAAGATCTCGAAGTGGAGAGTATGTGGTGGCGTCACTGGACAGGATACTTCCACCTCCAGCAATACGAAACCCTCCTGCTCCGGGCTGAGCTCTGACTCCCAAAACGATTCATGAAGCCACGTAGCTTGCCCGATCGTAATGTCGCAAACGTTGTCTGACCAATCAAGTGCTGCCATGCGCTTCTTCAACTCGATGCAAAAAGGGCAGCCTTTGTTGACTTCTTCCTGTAAGACTGGCAGATCTGGTAATGTGTCTGACCGAAGGTAGTCAGCCACAAAAGTAGTTTCCTCCTCTTTGACATTGGGTATCTCGGGTAGAAAGATGCGGCGGCAAATCTGGCATAGGGAAGCGTCCGACGGCATCCTCGCTTCGTGTCATGTTCGAGCGATACGATGGAGTTTCCCTCCATCTCCGACCTTGTGGATGGTGGGGCAAGGGGCATCGACATCTCGACTGGGGTGTTCATTGGTCCTCGAGCAGCATTTCCAATAATGCAGAGTATGCTGGATAACCCGATAGGCTCAGATTTACTGTTCTGCAGGAGTGATCTTACTCAATAGCGTAACACAAACTTCCACGATTAATGACATTACACTCGCTATAATACAAGCTTCCATCACTCCGCTACACACTCAGCTCATAAGCAACCTCGTGACAGCGCCGACATTCAACGTCCTCAAATCACTATAATGCTGCCCAGTACCCAGAAACACTACCGGAATACCCGTAGCATGCACCATTGATACCAACGTCCCCACCATATCCCCCACAGTATCGCATTTTGATATGACAAAGCCATCTAGGTTCCTGCCCGCGCCGAAAGAAGCGTTAAAGTTTCTTGCTTGGGCTACAGAATCCGTGCCGACGAGGGCTTCACCCACCATGAGGATTTTGTCTGGATTGGCCAGTTTGCCGAATTTCTCCAGCGAAGACATGAGGCGTTGGTCGTTGTGGCGGCGACCGGCAGTGTCGATGAGGACGACGTTGAAGCTGTTCTTTGAAGCAAAGGTAACGGCGTCTGCAGCAATGTTTGCGGCGTCTTTGCCGTAGCCCTTCTCGAAGAGGTCGACTTGTCCGCCTTCTCTCTGTGAGAGCTCTTTTAATCGGTCTACGTGGACACGTAACTGTTCGACGGCTCCAGAACGGAAAGTGTCTGCTGCGGCGATCAGGACGCGGTGGTGGTTTTGGAGCAGGAAGAAAGCGATTTTGGACAAGTTTGTTGATTTTCCAACGCCGTTTACTCCGACAATGGAAAGTACATAGGGGCGGGATGTAGTAGCATTGGTGTGTTGGATTTCGCGAAGGAGGTCGAGGGAGGATGTTGGGGTAAGCATCTTGGTGAGGGCTTTCTCCATGGAGGCTTTGAGAGTTGTCTCAATTGCTAGTGCAGTAGTCAGTATACATGCTTGGTAATGATTAGATGTGTTGACTGACTGGTGAAGCTTGGAGTCTTCATGCCCACAAGATCTCGCTCGACGCTTTCGCACAATCGTACTGCTGCTTCGAGAGCTACGTTTTTGCGAAGAAGATGCTGTTCCATTTCTTTCAGGGGCTTTGCCAGTGCCTCCTTGGTGAGTGTCTTGCCGCCCACTACGTTCCTGAACAGTCCGCCAATTGCACCCAAACTGGATCCAACAAGTCCACCAGATGCTGCGGGCGCCTCCTTCTCCTTCTTTGCATTCTGCGCTGCGATGATCTCGTCCATTTCTTCGTCGAGGTCCTTGAGCACAAACTCGCCCCTGTTCGTCTTGTGGCCCCAGGTCTCTGGCCTAATTTCCTCAAGCGCTTCGTTGCCAGAGGCATCGCCTTGAATATCTGACTGCGAATAGTCGAGCACAGAGTCGTCCTGCTCTTCTGCGCCAAATTCACCCCACACTCTACCTTTTTTCGCTGAGCCTTTGCCCTTCTTCTTTGCTGATGCTTCGTCGCCCGATGATACCGGCGCCGAGCTGAAAGCCGAAGCCTTCTTCTTGTCTCTCCGTGACATCTTGCCCCCAAACGGCCTCGCCTTTCCTGTTAGGAGCTGACTTTGGCCAGGTGTGCTAGGCCGCGAAGTATCTGGCGTAGGCACTGGTGTGGAATCGGCACTCGTATCGTACAAGGACTGCTGTGGTTTCTGTATCGCGGCTGGTTTGGGTGCAGCTTCGTCGGCGCTGTCGTTGTCGGTGCTCGATTCGGGAGTGGTGAGCTTGATGCTTGGTGCGCCAGAGTCGCTCGCGCCTTCCAGGTCGTGCATCTGGCGGTCGAAGTAGGTGCCGAATTTATCGCAGTTGACCACACTGCTGTGTTCCGTCTTGAGCTGCTCGCCATAGAGGCCGACGAAGAGCGCGCGCACATTGTCAAGCAGTTTATCCACCCAAGTGAGGTGAACCAGGCTTTGGTATACCGCCTGTGGAGAAGTCAGCCACTGTACATATCTATGTTGCAATGCGCCGTGACTCGACTGCCACGCATTGTTGGCCGTGGCACGTCAAGACATACCACAAAGATGAGACCGAGGTCCTTTGCCGCCGTCCATTTCAACGTGTATCCCTCCTTCTTGTACGTAGGCTTGGAGCCAGCATCCTCAGACTGGGGTTGTATGCGCTCCTCGATGAAGACATCTCGTATTAAACTGTTGATGACGTTTGCGCCGACCGGGACGTAGGTGCGCGACCACAAGACGACACCCGAAGTGGTCACTATCTCAAAAGTGTCCAACATGGCGAGGGTGAAGGGCGGGGCAAGTGTTGCGAAAGGGAGACGTGGTGGTGCGGCGGGCACCTGTGGGCGATGGGCTTATGACGAACGGCCGTGCGCGCCTCTTGCCAGATGGTCGGAATTCGGAGGTGCCAACGACACCGCAGCTCAAGGCAGAAATTCAACAACAACCACGGCGACGTGTTCAATTGCGCATCTCCAAACTGTGTCTCCTTCATCCTGTACTCATTCTTGAAAACCACACTCGCTACACCAACCACCACCGCCACCGCGACGCGCAACCATGCAGCGCCCCAACTACGGCAACCCACCACCGGCGCATTCACCACCCTGTACGTATCGTCATGTCTTCGTTCGCCTCTCCAACGCATCATATATACTGACTCCCGCTAGTACATCACCCCGTTCCACAACACGTTTCCACAGTTCCCCAGCTACGATCACCGCCTCCCCCGCAACCCCCTTCACAACCCCAAAGCGGCTATGGCTACGGACAGCAAGCAGGAGGCATGCCGCCTCAGCAGGGCGGATATGGCGTGCACCCATCATTTGGCGGCTTCATCAACGACCCCACTGCCCAATTAGGCTTCCAGATGGGAAAGAGCGCAGTTGATGCCGGACAGCACTACATGGAACAGAACGTATGTACCCGCATGCAATAGCACCCTGCCCACTGATGCATGGACAAAGTACTGACAAGCCCCCCCAGCTAGGACGATTCGTCTCCGTATCAGCACTAAAGCACTACTTCAACGTCACAAACTCCTACGTCCTAACCAAACTCCGCATCATCCTAATCCCATGGTGGCACCGCCCCTGGTCGCGCCAACAACGACACGCGCCTGACCCCTCGGCCTCCGCTGCGCTACTATACCAGCCCCCGCGCGAAGATGTGAATTCGCCAGACATGTATATTCCCACCATGGCGCTGGTGACGTACATTCTGCTTTCAACCTTCATTGCAGGTCTGCGCGGCGCTTTCAACCCTGAACTCCTGGGCACAACGGCTACCGTTGCCATCGCCGTGACTTTGCTCGAAATCCTCATCATCCGAACTGGCACCTTCCTTCTCGCTATCAGCAGCTCAAGCCAGCTCCTCGACCTCGTCGCATACAGTGGCTATAAGTTCGTGCACGTCATTGTATCGCTCCTTCTTACCAACTTGGCTACTTGGATCGGATTTGGCAGCTCGTGGGTCGGCTGGGTCATATTCTTGTATTGCTTCAGCGCAAACTCGTTCTTCTTGCTAAGGAGCTTGCGATATGTGCTGTTGCCCGATATCAGCTCCCAGAATAGCTACGGAACGCCCGCTGCAGCGGGATATACGGATTCAAAGAGCCAGAAGAGCCGGAGGACGCAGTTCTTGTTCGTTTACAGTTATGTGGTGCAGTTTGGGTTTATGATTTGGCTGAGCAAGGTATGAGTGGGGTGTTTAAAAGAGGGATGATATCTATACTGGGAAGGGAAACGACAAGGCATGTCGTATTCAGGTTGCGGGTTGGACTTGAGAGCATATGCAAAGCTATGCGCTTGTGCGATAGCCCATGTCAAAGGACTGAGCACGCAGACAGCCTGCGCAAGGAAAAGAGACGCGTATGAGGAACACGATGTGAATGTATTTATCAGCGTTCAGCGTCAGCATTTGCTTCCTCAATATCAAAAAATCCTGCGAATGGAGACTGAAATGCGATAGGCTACAAGAGATGCCCATGTTGAGAAGTCTACATGCATCTAAATCATGTCGACTGAGACAGGCGAAGAACGCCCAAGATGATCGAAATACTACTCCTGAAACTCAGTCGTGTGACCATGAACACCATACCTCTTCCATAACGCCATGCCCATACACGCCATTGACCCTCGGTTTCAAAACATGTTATCTACCCAACAACAGGAATAATTCTCCCCGCCGCCCTCATCTGGCCTCTCTCCTCCTCAATCTCCTTCTGATAGTCCAACACCAATTCTCCAAACTGCTCAATCTGATCCTGAGCCTTTGGTGCTCCAATCAACACAATGCCCCTGGGCACAACCACATCATTTACCTGAAAGCACCCAAACGTAACCACCTTCTTGATCGCAGGACACGACCGGAAGACACCAGCGACAATCCGCGTATCAACCACGGGACAGAAAGACAAGTTGATCTCGCGGAGATGAGGATATTGTTTGATGCCGTCAAAGACTTCTGTAAAGGTCGTGTGGGAAATGTGGCGGCAGGAAGATATGTCTAGGAACTCGAGGCGCGAGCCGGAATGTGTCATCAGCGCGCGGAAGCCGTTGGAAGCGAGGCCGATGGGTTCATCCTCTGGGCCGTCGGGGTTGGAGTTGTCCATGTCGCGAGTGGAGTTTACGTCGATGTAGTGGAGGGGCGGGGTATCCCAGCTAGAGAAGAGATTGACGTAGCCAGTGTCGGTGCACTCGTTGTTTTCGGTGAAGCGAAATTTGCTAAGTTGGTGGCACTTGTTGTGGATGGTCTCTAAGACGTCGTCGGTGGGATCTGTCGTGTTGTCGAGAAAGTGCTCTAAGCATAGCGTGCGGAGGTTGGCGCCGACGGAGTTTACCAAGTGGACGAGCTTCTCGCGGGTGATGGGGTCGTAGAAGCGGAGTGTGAGGTGCTTTAGGTGCTTCAAGTGAGCTATGGCGTCGATGCTGTCTGGGCCAATCTTCTTGCAACGCTCAATCTTCAGACGCTCAAGGTTCGGACAGAGAGTGGTGAGTGCTTCCACTACCTGGTCGTCGAATGCGGCGTCCAACCACTCCACCTTTAGAGTCTTCAAATCTTGGCCTCGGGCGATGAAGAGTTCAGCCCATTTATCGTTGGAGACAAGGTTAGCGCCCAATAATTGAATCTCTTCAAGCGCCTTCGCCTTCTCGTTCATGTAGTCGATATTGCTGTCCTTGAACTGGCAACAGTTGCGAAGAGACAGACGCTTAACGTATGGGCAAACTGCAAAGATCTGATCATAATCCTCAGTCTCGAGGTATGCAGCCTCATGAATTGCAACCGACTGCATATCGGGCTGGAGGAACAACTTCATCGTGTTGGAGTTCATCGCACGCTTCTTCGAGAAGATTTCACTGATCCGGTTCATGATTCCCTCTGGCATCTCGCCCAATTCATCAATGTCTTCGGAATGTTTGGCGAGCTTCTCAATGCACAGCTGTTGTAGCGTCTTGGGTCCGCGCACAGTCATACCATCGAGGCGGTTGCTCTCAATCTTCCTTCGGCCCTTGCGCACGACAGGCTTAGCTGCCTTCTTCTCTGCCTTTGCATCTTTCACCATCTCTTTTCCACACGGTGTACAAAGAAGTCCACCTTCTGGACCCGCCTTGCTGTACGGTGTGACGGTAAAACGCTTATTACAAATCTCGCAGTTCTCCAGCTGTCCAGGAAGCGGCTTAGCCTTCTTGTACATATCCATGACGTCCTCAAAGTCAGAATCGTCCTCTGAGCCCTTCTTCTTTTTCTTTGACGCTTTCTTGGCCGCCTTGCCTTTCTTTATCTTCGCTATGGCCTCTTCCTGATTGCGTTTACGTTTACGGGAGCGTTCAGCTGCCATCGCAGAGGACTCTGCTTGCAGGTCTTCTTCGACATCTTCGCCCTCTTCACCAGCATTGGACGGTCCTTCGCCATTGTCTTCTGCTTCTCCGGCGTCTTGCTCTGCTTGTCGAACACGTTGTTGGTACGAGTCACGGATCTCTGCGGCGGAAATGTTGTTCGCCTGGAATTTCCTGATTAGCAAATATCCTTTCCAAGTACCATCTAACGTGAAGTTTGCGCCACCGCTATTGCGCTGGCACAGCAGCCTTCGACCTTGAAATCGCAGAGCGCAGATGCTGTATAGCCTGGTCGCAAGGATATGAGCTACTCACCGCCAGAAAGTCTGTCAGCGCAGAATGTGGCCCTCGAATACCTGCACCTCTGCCTGCGCCTCTAGGTCGTCGTCCGGTCCTGTCGCCACTCGTCAGTATTGCGCGCTCTGTCACTTGAATTCCTAAACTTTGACTTACATGATTTCTGTATTCTTATTCTGTCAGGTTTGCGATTTTGAAGAGAGCAAATTGATCGAAAAGTTTGCGGAGGAACAGTTGTGCTGATTGAGTCTGCTTGGGGTGAGTGGGGTGAGACATCGATAGGAAGGCGCGTCGGGGTCCGGGCATCCGCAGTCGCGCAGTCACGTGGTGGCAATTGGTTGCTTGTTCCGGATTAGTCTACCCCTGACAAGTCTCTCACTCTCACCCTCGCAGGTATGGAGCTGATTGTAACGCCATCGGTTGAAAATTTGAACTTTTGGTAAGACTAAGAAGGCCCCGTCAATTTCCATTAGGAAACTTCCCAGCCATATGGTCGCAAGTCATCCCAGTAAAACAAAATAAATCCCAAATGCCTACCCATCCCAAAGTTCCAAGCCTTGCTGAATCCGACCGCTTGCTTGATTTTGTATCCTTCATCTCTAGCTTCCCTGTTCACACAAGGGAAGTATTTAACTAGATGATAGTATCGTCATCACTGTCATCATCGTCATCTTCATCATTCTCCTCTTCATCGTCATCAGAATCCCAAGCACCAAGGTCAGAGCCAGTCTGTCGAGCAATGTCACCCATAGGCATCTATAATACGGTCAGCATGGGTGTTGGCTACGCACAAAGGTAATTCCGTTTTCGTAGGACGGGATCCCTTCACATCGTGCTATTGAGACAAACATACCATAGGAGGGCCTCGAGGAGCAGCACGGATCTTAGCCCATCCACTGGGACGAACATCGGAAATATCGGAGTGTTCAGCTACGCTGGAAGCGAAGGAGAGATCAGAACCGGTGACTGAAGAAGCGGGACGACGGTAAGCATTAGGGTTGAAGCCAGAGCTCGTGCTGGGAGCTGCATTGGACTTGGTGTGCCATAATTTGGTGCGTTGTTCGCTCCAGCCGCCGTCGCTGTTGCCCTTTCCATGACCAGCAGCAGCAGCGTATGTGTACTCGGTCTCAATCAGGCTCTCGTCCGCTGAACCAGCCATGGACATAGCCTCTTGAAAGTCAGCCGACAATGCGATACCTCCGTCTGCCATCTCTTTGTGTTTAGGGCGCCGATCTCCACCGTTGACGGTCTGCCATTCGTCGTCGCCCTTTGGAAGTCAGTACAAAGGCCACTATGTAGCTAAACGTGCCGACGCCGTATATAGGTCATGCAAGAACTCACGTAGTTGGAAGAAGTGTCAGTTGTAGCCGAGGAGAAGTACTCGGGATACTGGCCGTTAGAGTGGTCCGCCGGAAGGAAAGCGTTCTCCAAGTTCTCATAGCGGTCTTCGTCAACGGCTTCGTCCGTCAGCTGAGCTTCGATACACTTGAAGCATTTGGCAGTATCGGGCTTTGCACGCTGCGATTTGGCAAACTCTTCCAGGCCTTTAGTTTTACCGCACATGGTGCACTCGACCTCGACCTTCTGCTGCCCAGTACATGCCTGACAATTGATAGCCTTGTAAATCTTGGCCGAGTTCTTGATTTGCCAACGCGCATCGGTGAGCTGCTTGGTAGAGTACTTGGCTTGTGGGAGGTTCTTCTGACACCGACCGCATTTGATCTTGATAGGGAGCGGGATGCCCTTGAGCCTGTGAGAGTAGTCAGCAGCGGATCCGTCAAGATGCAAGTGTCAGTGAGCAGTTACAACGTCTATGTGACGATGACAATCATCGCCCACTGAGATCGGTTGCACGTACCTGTCGATCTCGTCTTGATTGTATGCGTGCATATTGCGGCTGCCTCCCATTGTGAGCCACTGGTGTTGTAGACGAGTGAGGAGTTGTGATAAGATTGAAGCTGAGATGATCCTAACGAGAGTCTTTGTACAGATGCGAGGACCAGCTTGTGGTGTCTCAATGGAGACTATTAACGTATGTGTTTTGTTTGGGCCAAAACAAGGTGAAGGCAGGCACGAGTGAGAGAAGCTGCAGCCCTCCCAGACATGACATGTGATAATGCGATCTCGGCGGTGAGCTTGTCTCGGTGTATGGAAAGACCTCCCGGTTCGATACCAGTATCTAGCATCTTGCATTCCAATGTCGTCGCAGCGCCTGGTTTTACTGGTAGTCATGACGCACTCAGCCCGGAGAGGCCAGAATCGTCTATGCCGTCCAATCTTGAAGCGTCTCAACATTACTATGATACGAATTGAAGATTACTGGAGGGTTCAAACCATTTTCTCAAAACTGTTAGCAATAAATACCCATTTTCAGAGAAGTGCCGAGTTCCGCTTGTGTATACCATGAGCGGATTTCATCAACCTTTGTAGCTGTTTGTTATACTTTCACATTGAGAATGTGTTTAGGGCCATCATATGGACGGCAGGTGTGATTATTTTATTTCCATAGCGACTGCTCCTGATTTATATAGCAGGGATTCGCAGAACGTGCCTCCATGACTACATCTAATCATCACCACCGCCGATCGGGCCGCTCACTTGCTTGGCCGACTTCGCAGCGACGATATCGTCAACCCTGAGCAGTAGGCAAGCGCTCTCAACAGCAGTCTTGACACTCTGTTCCTTGACCGCTAGAGGCTCCCATACGTTGTATGACTTCATGTCGACAACCTTTCCTGCATCACCGTCGATACCCCATGTGCTGCCACCGTGCTTGCCGTCTTCGTAGCCCTCTGCGTGCTTCGCGCGCAGTTGGGTGAGCACCTTGATCGGGCTGTTTCCTGAGTTCTGAATGAGCGTGCGTGGGATGACCTCCATGGCTTCGGCGACGGCCTTGTATGGCCACTGTGCGACACCCTCAATCAACTTGCCACGCTGGCCCAGACCAACCGCGACGGCCATCTCAGTTGCACCACCACCGGGGCAGAGCTTAGGGTTCCAGATAACGTTCCTGGCAACACCCATGGCGTCGTGTAGATTCCGTTCAATCTCGTTCAGGATGTCTTTTGAGGGTCCACGGAGGAGGATGGTGCATGCCTTCGGGTTCTTGCACTTTGTGAGGAAGGTAAAGTATTCGTCACCGATCTTAGAGATCTCGAAAAGACCACACTCTGTACCAATGTCCGAAGCGGTGGCGGAGAATACGGAGTTTACGATTGTCGCACCTGTCGCACGGGCGATACGGTTGTTGTCGGTCTTACGAACTCGGCGGATGGCGGTGATGTCGGCTTTGACGAGGTAGTGCTGTGCAAGATCTAATCCATGTTAGCATGATTGCGACAAAGCATGACCAGCGTGACTTGCCGCTGACGCCCTTCTCGGTAATGACAAGATCGGGCTTGAGAGCGATGATGGCATCGCACATTTGCTTAACTTGCTCCTCTTCGATTTGAAGGATCCTGTTCCAGTCCTCCTCTTTGCTAACCTCAATGTTTGTCTGACTCTCTCCCTTCTTGTATTCTAGTGTGCAGTCCAACAGCAAAACCTTGGGGTTCTCGATTCTCCGCCTCATCTTGGGGTGTGTAATGTCCTTGTTGACCATGACTCCGTCTAGAACTTCGCTGTCCTCGATCTCACCTCCGGGGATCTTCTCGATACGTGCGTAGCGCTTGATGTCGACCTCCTTCTTGCCAGAGCCAATGTCGAGGGAAACGGTCCGCACCGCCTTCAAAGCCAGTCCGCACATGAGTTCCGACCACCGCGTTACGAACTTTGTGCCGATCGAAGAGCTAATGATCTTGTACATCTGCTCGTCGTTGTTGACGTCGACTTCGACCGCGATCTCGCTGATGATTTCGAGAGCATCGGCGAGTGCCTTCTTGAACGCTTGGATAATGACGACGGGGTGGATGTTGCGCTCAAGCTGGGGCAGAGCTTGTGCGAGGATTTCTCCCGCTGTTGATTGTTAATCCATGCCTCTTCTCTCCCTCCCACACTTTGTACGCACCTAATATGATGACGGTGGTTGTGCCATCGCCGACCTCCTCGTCTTGTGTCCTGCTCAACTCAATCATGCTCTTGGCAGCTGGATGTGCGACTTCGATTTCTCGGAGGATAGCGTGGCCGTCGTTGGTGAGGACGATACCGCCCATGGGATCGAGCAGCATCTTCAACATGGCCTTGGGACCGAGGCATGATCTGATAATGTCGGCGACAGTCTTAGCTGCTGTGATGTTGGATAGTTGAGCTTTGCGGCCAAACTGGCGCTCCCCACCCGGGGTCTGGGTGTCTGTTGATGTGTTAGTGGGCTGCCGCAGCTTCAGATCGGTGGCTAAACATACTCATAACAACCACTGGCGCCTGCATCTTGAAGGAAGGCGTCTCAAAGCACGGTGTACAAGGAAGAGGGGGTCGAAAACAGAGTTGCGTGGGGTATCTTGCGTCTGGTGCCTTGCAGCTCCTCCACTAACTTTTGCTACCAAAAACCGCGTCGCAGCGCCGCCACTATCCCGGCACGGATTATCTGCGACCGGTACTAGCCACAGTTGAGCCACTTGTCTGCAGCCAATGCTGAGTCATGCTCTCCAGCTCGATCGACGGCAACTTCCACCTACACCCTGGTCGTCCCTGCCTTACACAGCGCCTTGGCGCCTGCCGCATGCGGTAGCCAGACCTCGCGTGACGGCCAATACGCGCTAGACTTGCCCTGGAGATCTCTCGCCGGACTATTTTACCCTACATTCTGCCGCCGCTCACCGCGTCGCAGCCAGCCTCTCACGGGACTTGCGCGCAGCTTACAAGACGGCTGTGGTGCCCTCCAAACCTTCCTTCCTTCCTCTCACTTCTTTTTGCGCCAAACTTCCGCACACAGCCTTTCTTCTGTTCTTTAACTTGAACACTCCCACACCTCGATCGGTTTCCTTCATCTTACCACCCCCATCACCACATCCATCACCCATCATCTCCATCGCGCCTCACCATCTCGCCATCATCTTACCCCCATCGCTGTCCCTCCTGGTGACTTCATTAGAACGTCGCATGCTCACTGTCTTGTCTTGATCACGACAGATCTTTGTATCCTTCACACACTCTATTGTTACTAAACTACTAAACACACAGCATGGGTCTTAACTACTACGCTTCTGCGCCGACCGTCGTTCTGGCGCCCCAGCAACCGCAGGGCTACTTCTCCCATCACCAGAACGCCGCATCACCAATGGGTAATTTCCGCCCCAAATACCCTACTCCGCCTTCGCTCAACTATTTAGCCGCCGTTTCCAATGCCACCGCTGGTCGCAAACGATCCATCGCCGACGTCGATGAACCAGAGGAGAACCTACCCGCCGGATCAATCGTTACTAAGTCGCCTTCAAAGCCCAAGCCCGAGCCTGTCTATGGCCCAGGGATGACGCTCATCTACCCTGGAGAACCTGGCTACAGTATGGCAGCTGAGTCGCAATCGGGCACCTGGTACGAAGAGAAGATTGAGAAAGAAGAGAAAGCTGACGCCGCTCGCCCTATCGCTGTGTCGCGCAAGTCGGTACGGATGAGCCCAACCGCCAACATCGAAGTCCCCTCCCTCAATGACATGGATGCTCAAAAGACCGAAGAGCTCATTGACGACAAAGGCAACACCATCAACACGCTCATCGCATCCCTCGGGGTTGGCTGGAAGAACGTCATGACAAACCCCAACCTACGCGACGCAGCGCGCGCATACTCGCGCGTCATTGAGCGTCATTTCGATTTCACCGATGTCCTTGTTATGCTGGAGAAGGAATCACTCAACGCTTATCTGGTACGCGCGAAACAACACGGCGTACAAGGCTACTGGCTCTTCTCGGACAACCTTCAATGGTGTCAGCTCATCGGCTGGTCGTTAGAACGCACAGTCAGCAACCTCATGTTCGGTTCAACCCCGCGTGTCGAGGGCGAGCGCATCAACGCCCGTCAACTGACGCCATCGGAACCCGCTACTACACCGACTCCTCAACCAGTGGCCGACATTCCTATGGCGACTGCAGACACCGACATGATGGAGATGTGACGCGTCTCATCTCCTCTTTTCTCTTCCTTCCCATTTTCCTTACGGCAACAAAACACAAATCGGTTTTCATTTCGGCTGTATTGATTTACGGTTTTCGATGGCGGGTTCTTTCTACGGCGAATCGGCGTTGGTGGTGGGATCGGATTGATCACCGGAAGTGACTCTATCTGACATGTACTATATTATTATGATGCCTACGCCGTGATGCTTGATCAGACATACTCGATCGCGTCTGCTAGCACGTGCCACTAAACTTACCAGGCAATAAACCAATGAAACTATGATCATCAATCATCTACTTTCCTGCACATGCTGGTCTTGAATTTAATTCCACCAAAATCTGACTACACATTTACTTCTCTCCTACCCGAAAACTCGAACCACGTCCACTGGTAATTTTGGCGCTATGTGGGAAGCTGACCTACAGTGCTTCTCATTCTTGCTTCGCAAAGTAAACACACCACTAATGGAAGCCATGCCAGGCACGCAATTTTCCAGACTTCTATTTTCAGTCGGATCTAGACTCGTTTAACACGATCAAACGCGCTTCCGCGGTGACACAACCAGAGCACTGAGAAGCGACTGCCCCGAGCGACTGCCCCAAGCGTCGGCCGGAACAACCGCTCCTCAGCAACGCGAACATGTCGCGCGGACGACGCGGCATCGCGTTTCCCGGACAGCAACCTCTTCCCAACACGATTCTGACTCGTACGAACGGTGTGAATGATCCAAATTACCTGGCCTCCATCTGTGCGCATGGCTGTCAGCAATGCGAGCTTTGGCACACCACCCAGGATGCCTGTTTCACCACCCGCTGAAGGCTGACACGTGACTACCCTTCTTTCGGGAGGATTCTTTCTGGCTTTCCCGAGGTTTTCCGCACTTGACGAAATCACAGCTTCGAGCTAGCTCATTCTGCAGCTTTACGACATAATAACCCCTCCTGCGGTCCTCGGAAAATACGAGGACCACTCAGGCAGAATCGCACGTACACGAACGCTCCAAATGAAGTTGAGCGAGCGCATCCAAATCCATTACAACCATACCGTTCCCCAAAGCACAAAACCAATGACCGTTGTCCCATAAATCACGGGTTCCGGCAGCCCCAGGGACACTCCGTATTCGCGCATTCCTGACCTTCCAGTGACTTCAACGAATCTACAAAATACTCATTGTTCTCGCTGCATTACTGTTTGGGTTATCGCTAGCCGTGCTGTATCTTATTGAGTTTGACCCAACAAAATCGAGTCTCCACAGCGTCGCAGAAGGACTACTTTGTAGCTCAGCATTGAACTCTGTGACGTCGGCCACGGTCTCAACAGTGCTTCTCTTCAAGTTTGAAGGCCAGGAAACAGCGACACGGAAGGATTGGTGATAGCGTGGACATCGTTGGTATTATTGAATCTTGCCATTGTGGAGTTTCTAGTTTCTATTCGGCTTGGTACTATGTTACTATGGTACTCTGGCAAGAACGACGTATGGAGAGCTGCTTTAACCAGCTCTCAATTGGCTTTCATCCTGGGATTCTGTGTATCTTTATCTCACTATATCCGGGACATCGTGCGGAGTGAAGGGGAACTGGGTATAGATGAGATAAAGGTAAACATTGGGGGAAGGCGGAGCGCGGATAGTTGAGGGGTTCTGAGAAACCTATAAAGAGAGAGAGAGAGAGGAAGGGGTTTTGAAGCCACGGACTGGGGACTTAATGAACAAAATGCTCTGGAGCCTCTTAGGGGCTGTCAACCCTCATACAGCAGGCATCATGAATATAGTTTTCCCCCGTTGTACAAAAGCCTGGTGTCCGCTAGCTGTTCTTGAAGTTCCCTTCTAAATGATCATCATAGGGCTTGTGCGCCTATGAACATCAGACATTTGAAACGGGGTGGCTGTAGATTGCTTTTGCCGGAAGGCTCTCTGCGGTTGTGCCGAGGCTCGCAACACCCAACGAAAAGAAACTGAGAGCCAGCTTGTTATGCTGTACCACGACACCGGAACACGATAGGTATACCTTAGGATCGCGCACACCTGTAGAGCTCCAAAGAGCGCCCAGGGAATATCTTACGCATGCATGGACGCGTGGTGGAACCTAAATCGCCCTCAAACAATGGCCCCCAAAGTGGCGTAGAGGCGCCTGCAAGAAACCCACCTGGGCAGAGCTGAGTGTAACCAAGATGGACGATCATTCGCATAGCACTGTACGCCTCCCCAGGTTGCTAAACGTTGCCCATTTGGATTTCAATCATTCCTATTGCTTCAGTATTCGCAATGCCTCGTTTCATTTGGACCCTATTGCCTGCTAAGAAACAACCAATAACGCATCAGTACCGGGACAATGATGGCAGCCTCGAGATGCAGGTTCCGCTTACAATCCGGAGTGATAAGAATGAAACTCCTTCTCACACCCGCCCGAGGACAATGTCGATACTTGGACTACCTCAGCGTGTCGCGGAGAAGTACTTAGGGCCTCGTTTCACTGGATGGCGGTTTGGCGTGCTGCACTTCGCGGTGTGGGCTTCTGTGGTCTTTCTTATTAACCTCATCGTCATGATATGGGGTATGGTTGCTACTTCTGGAGCTAAAGGTGTCTTCTATGATGGAGACTGCGATCGTGTTAAAAAGCTTAATACTGGACTCCATCTTCTCATTAATATCTTTAGTACAATCCTTCTGGCTGGGAGTAATTATACAATGCAGTGCTTGTCTGCACCAACGCGACGCGAGATTGATTCCGCCCACAGTCGCCAGCCTGGCATGTACCTCGACATTGGCGTACCGGGTATACGCAACATCGGATATATCAGTCGACGCCGAGCTGTTCTATGGGTGGTCTTAGGACTTTCATCCTTGCCATTGCATCTCTTGTAAGTTCGCAGCTTATCTTGTCATTGTCTAAACTCATATGTGCCAGCTACAACTCTGCGGTATTTGGTTCAATCTCATCGAACGACTATATGGTGTTTTCTGTCGACGAAGCCTTCGTGAATGACAAAACTTGCACGAATTGTTTTAATGAAGTCAAGCAAGAAAAGTCCACCATGGCTAGATTTACCGATGGAACACTGAGGAGCACGGAAAGTCTCTATGGGTCTGGCGAAGTGATTGGATCTACACTCGAGAGCCTCTGGAGCAAAGCACGCAGTGGCAAACTTGACAGACTCGAGCCTGCCACATGCATCGACGAATATGCCACCAGCATACAGTCCAACCGAAAGAATTTACTCATTGTATCCGGCGGTAATGGCGGTAATGAGCCTCGCTCGCAATACAATTTCATCAATGGATCTTACGTCTATTGGGCTGACCAGTTCGATGTCTGTGCTGCGGCGGATCTTGAATTCAGCCGTGCATTCCAGTGGATATGCTCAGGCTCGGACGATCCAAACACGGAGTGTTCTTCCGTAGTTGACCGAATGAGGAACCAGCCATCGTGGCAAGTTGGATGGCGATGCGACGGAAATGGTGTCTGCGACTTCTTACGCTCGCCGGTGAAATACTGTCTCAGTGAGTCGGCTCAACCGCACTGTAAGCTTCATTTTGAACCGACCATTGCAACAATCATCACTGTGCTCAATCTTGGTAAGTTCAGGTCATGCTCTACACCCTAGTCCGGTTACGGTAGCGCGGAACATACAGGTATCTCCTGTAAAGCAACGTCGAGCCTTTTCTAATACTGTCGATAGTCAAAGCTGGCTTGATGTACTATATCGCATTTCACATTCACGATGAGCCGCTTATGACCATGGGCGACGCCGTCGCGTCCTTTCTGGAAAAGGAGGACAGTACTACTAAAGATATGTGTTCGTCTACTCTGGAGGACTTCAGAAACCGCAGAGGTTTTCTCGTGCAACGACGACAGTGGAGTGACAAAAGACATCGCTGGAAGGACGTGACGAATAGGTCGGGACGATTCATCACTGTATTCATGTAGGTCACCCTGCCCGTCACCCTGCCCGTGATGGAACATCTGTCCAGTCTACTTACATTGCCGCTCAGATTCCTGATAACAATTATTGCCATCAGCCTGCTGCTCAAGATGGGAATCGATCACTTGCCCAATGGGGCAACATTCGACCAGTTTGCATTTGGTACGTTGATAATGGCTTCTCGATTGGAGGTAGAATACGGAGCTGATTGCATACAACTCTTTCTAGGCGCTGTTGACCCCCGCACATATATCAGTAACATGCCACGAGATGTAATCACCAACGCCGTTATCGCCAACACGCCACAACTATTTCTCTCCTTTCTATACTTTTCTTACAATGCCCTCTTCACCGCTATGTTGATGGGCTACGAATGGTTGTCTTATTCACGCAAGCGTAAAGGCCTTCGCGTGAGTCGTCAACCTTCCGGTGCTCAGCGGTCTACGTACTTCCTTCAATTACCTTATCGATTCGGTATACCCCTTATGGTGCTTAGTGGTACGCTACACTGGTTGGTTTCGCAAAGTATCTTCCTGGTCGCCATCGACTTCTACGATACATTTGGAAACCCAGGATCAGCTTGGTCGTGCGGACTCGGTTATAAAACACTGGGCTATTCGCCACCAGCCATGGCTTCTGTGATAGTGCTGGCTGGAATTATGGTCATTAGCATAATTGCTTTTGGGTACATACCATATAAGCGTGGTATGCCGCTTGCAGGGACCTGCAGTATGGCCATCAGCGCAGCCTGTCATCCGGCAGTACGAGTTGAAGATGGTAACAGTATTGCCGAGCAAAAGTTAAAATGGGGCGTAGTCAGTACTGGTGTTGATGGGTTGGGGCATTGCGCCTTCTCAGCAGGAAACGTGGGAGCGATAGTGAAAGGTAGACTATACGGCGGGATCTCTACATAGGTCGGATTCTGAGACCGCACGGCGCAAAAACACCTATCGCAGCCAGCGAATGCCCATCTGTTTACGATGACCAGCAGATGCGATTCTATCTAAATATCAGTTGTGATGAGACTTGTGCCATATCGAGAGACTGCGACTGGCTGTGCAACGCGACTAACACCCCACAATCATGTCCCATTGACGGTTCCAACTTACTCAAGATCAGGAAGATATCAGTGAATCAAGAATGAACACAGTCCTGCTTAGGAGCGCTGCGTAGACAAAGCTTAGAATGGATATCGATGCAGATGACCGCAGCCCCAACCTGACCAATCAGCGGCAGAGTTCCGCTCTGGACGAAATAGGGTTATTTGGGCGGAACTCACCTTCGGTGTATTTCTCAGCACCAACAGGTCATCGATCTCTGGATCACCTTAACGTTACGTGGCCGGATATGTCCTGCAGGTGATTACCACGAGAGCTACAGGATGTGATACCTGGACTACAACGGGGCGTATATGAACCGTGATGACTGTCAGCCGTAGCTGCACGCCCTCATTTGACTCGATGAGCTCGCCAGATTCGCTGTTGTCGAATTTAAATCCAACCTTACCACTACCCTGAAACGAGCGAAAGACAGACACTATGAGTGTCACCCCCATTGCTGTCACCGGAGCGAGCGGTGGTGTTGGTGGATTCGTTGCGCGCAACATCGCCGCCCGCCAGCTCCCCCAGCGGCTCCTGGTCCGCACTCCCAGCAGGGCGCCGAAACTACCTCACAGCGAGGTACACCAGGCCAGCTACAGCGACCATGCCGCCGCCAGCGCAGCACTGAAGGGCGTACACACGCTCTTAATGGTCTCAGCCTCCGAGAGCGATGAACGTCTCAACCAACACCGCTCCTTCGTCGATGCCGCCGCGACAGCCGGCGTACAGCACATCGTCTACACCTCCTACATAGCCGCTGCACCAGATGCCATCTTCACGCTCGCACGCGACCACTACGTAACGGAGGAATATATCAAGGCTAGCGGCATGCGCTGGACCTTTCTGCGCGACAATTCCTATATCGACTTTATGGAATCCCTAGTCGGCGCAGACGGTGTCATTCGCGGCCCGGCAGGCAGCGGTCGCGTCTCGATCGTCGCCCGCGTGGACGTTGCTCGCCTTGCCGCCGCTGTGCTCGCCGACCCCGATCAGCACGCTGGAGTTACATATGATGTCACTGGTCGCGAGGCACTGTCCATGTCGGATATCGCTGAGATTATTAGCGCAGTTCGCGGTCGCGACGTACGGTTCCACAATGAGACCGTCGAAGAGGCTTATGCGTCGCGCGCAAACTACGGTGTACCAGACTGGCAGGTTGACGCCTGGGTCAGCACATACGTTGCCATTGAGAGCAACGTTATGGCGCCTGTCTCCAACGCAATCCAATCCGTTACTGGCTGCGCGCCGATGACGCTTGCTGAGTACTTGATTGCCAAACCTTGATAAAGCAACGCTAGTTGCAATTTGAACAGGCATTTGCGACGCTGCACTGCAGCAGCATGTATGCAGTCAATGATAAGACACTACAATATGACTGATATTCCGAGAAGAAGCTCGTTCTTCCTGAGCTCTATTGTTACTGGAGCTTACGCTAGGAAAATACGAACTGGAATTCCTATGCATATCATGATAGATGATCCTAGGTACGGCTTCGAGGTGAAGCAAAACTCAGGTACAACGAGCTCATGCAGCATTGTGCGAGCCTTGCCTAGTCCAATCAAGCGCGCTAGCGAGGCAACGCTGTTGCCTAAACATTGACACTTCTCCAGACTCAGCCTTAGCACTTGTAACCTCTCCATCTTTCCATCGCTACTATGCTCACTTATCGATACCAACCATTAGAACATGATGACTCTTTTCGGATCCTCGTTATATTTCCAAGTCTGGATAGTTCAGACCCAATCAGATGCACGATTGCGCACGCGCAATTGTCTGACGAGTCTTTCGAATACGAAGCAGTGTCCTACACTTGGGGCGACGCCACTGAAACGCAGACAATTTACTTCCCCTCCGCGGAACTGAATGTCGGGCGAAGTTGTTACAACGCGCTTCGGCGCTTGCGATGCAAACACCAAGACTGTTTGCTGTGGATCGACGCTATCTGCATCGATCAGAACAATCTCCAGGAGCGAGCCTGTCAAGTTCGTATGATGGAAAAGATCTATAATCGCGCATCTACAGTGTTGGTGATCTTACAGGAACCGAATGCGAACAGCGATGCGCTGTTTGAACAGCTAAAGATTGGGGACGAAATGATATCGCTTGTAGGACGCTGGGTTCGAGATCCACCAAGTGATCACATCCTCAAATTGCTAGAAGATTTGTGGCGAGATCCATGGTTTACAAGAGTTTGGGTTCTACAAGAAGTCTTTGCCAAAACCACTGTCTATTTCATCTCCGGCTCCACCTGCTTCTCATACGACAGTCTGGCGCAACTATATACATGTTACGGTGGGACTATAACAACTAGGACTTACTGCCCCCGAGCCCTTCAGTGGATAAGACTGCCACCAGGAAACTTTTCAACACCGCAGTTCAACTTGTGGTACTTGCTAAGCGAGACGAGGGATTACCTGGCGACCGATGCCAAAGATAGAGTTTTCGCTCTGAAGTCGATGTTAGGCTCCGCACAATCAGAGATGGATTACTTGATCGACTACACGCACAGCTTGGAGGAGTGTTATAAACGTGTCGCCATGTTTCTATTACCTGTGCTCGGGCTTCGATTACTCACGGCCGTCCGGCACACACACGACAAGAAGATGCCTTCATGGATCCCGGATTGGTCCCAGAACCTCCCAATACACCCAACATATCCTGAAGATGAAGATAAGCTGGGTACTTCTGATGAACAAAAATATACAATACGCTCTTCCTTACCCAATAGTAACGGTACCGATATGGAACTACTTGTCACGGGTTGTTGTTATGCGCGAATAGTCGAAAAAAGCCAGTCTTTCTATTTCATTGATGTAGACGACGCTGAACGACAAATGAAGAAACTGTACTACAGCATCATCCCCAGACATGACGTCGACCCAGAAGATATGCAGGATGATCCTACTGTGCTTGCCCATTTAGGGACAACTGTCTCAGATGGTAAGCCCAAATTCTGCAAATTATACGTGCAGAATTAATTGAGTGGTAGCTATGTCGTCTATGGATAGCGGGCAGCTTCATACATTCCTGACTCGCTTTGGTGCAATACATCTGGGGGTACGTCAACTTCCCCTCGTTACTTGATAAACTTCTTATCTAACGGCAAAAGGATCGCCACAGCTTTGCTCGTGAAGAGATTGATGCATTTTCAAACTCACTTCAGCAATGCAGAATAGGCCTGATGGATAACGGCGAGTTGGTCATCGTGCCGGAAGCTATACGATATGGAGATGTCATCGTCATTATATCAGGAGCTATAGTAGCTTGCGCTTTACGATGTTCTTCGGATGGGAGCTGGGCACTCATAAGCGGTGACTGCCAGATGTCCACAGAAAAGTTCAGGAGTCAACGAGACAGGTCTTATTTTATGTGCGACGAATACGTTGCATGCCATCAGGATAGACTAGAAGACTTCAGGCTGCGTTGATGTATTCATATCTACCAACAACCATTTCAATTGACAGAGCTCTCCGCGTTGGTATGGGAATAGAGAATTCCAGTCTTCACGCTGATAAAGTAAGCATCGAAAGATGGAAAAGTGTAGCAAGGATTACTTCCATCGGCTGATCCTTCCCAACAAGACACCATTTCGCCACAGTCACGTAGCGAACAACAACTATCATGTATCGACCGTGGTGCACCCGAGATCTCGGCGTCCAATAGAAACGCCGCGCATAAATGATCCAACGAGCATGCGGTAGCGTCCTGCTATGTTTTCGCCACCACGGCTGCCTAGTCATGATGCCCATGGAGGAAATAAGAACGCCAACTTAAACGAAGCCAACACTCCTCAGCATCGCACGAGTATCAAAGAACTCTGGAACAGAGATAAATTAAATCCAAAATGTCGCTATGCAATCTTTGCCAGTCGTTCGACATCCTCGACTTACCAAACTTATCGCCAAACTACACTGTCTACCCCGTAACCTCCAAAGCATATCCTCCCCTGGTCTCCAACATTCACAAGCTTCGGATCGGCGGATGGAAGAAGGATAGAGATGACTCGAAACATGACTCTGAACCTCTGGGACTGCCTTACCACCAGTCCATTGAGGCACTAGAAGCCGCTCGCGCGAACAACTGCGCGATCTGCACAGTCGTACAACGCGATGTCGCGCAATTCAAAACGGAGTTTTTGGAGGCGAAGAAAGATGCTAGTGCTTATAGGGAGAGGAGCGGAGGTCCAGATTGGAGGATGTTCGCCGTGAGGGGTGTCGGTGAGACTGGAGGCTTCATGATAGTGTCGGCTGATACGAAAGCACCGTTTGAGATCTGGGTTGTTGCTGCCGTCGGGTTTTGTGTTGACTGTAAGCTCTGTACAAGCTTGTGACATGGTCGAAGCGAGCTGACAGTCTTACAGATAAGGACCCGCTCACCAGCATCATCAGGGGACGAAAGATCCTCTCCGACTCTCAGCACACGCTTCAGCATGCTCTGAGTTGGGTGTGCGATTGCGATAAACAGCGGACGGATAGCCGCTGTCATGTTGATGCTGCACCCCTTCCAGCTCGCGTACTAGATATAAGAAGCTCGGCATCCCACAAGGCATCCTTGTATGAGCCCGCGGAGGGAGAGCTAGGACGCTATGCAGCACTGAGCTATGTCTGGGGCGAATCAAGCATGTTCACAACTACGAAAGCAAACATCGAAGCAAACAAGGAGGGCATCGATATCGACAAGCTACCTGAGACGTTTCAGGATGCCATATTCGTGGCAAGAGAAATGGGAATCGGATACTTATGGGTTGACTCACTCTGGTAAGTCAGACTTCTATCTTTGTATCGCCAGCATTGAACTAACAACCCCAGTATCTGCCAAGACGACTCTTCAGACTGGTCCCGCGAGACCTCCCGGATGTCTTCAGTCTACTCAAAGGCCTATATAATGCTCTCAGCAACAGGTTCTGCTTCGTCTAACGCCGGTCTATCAATATTCTCTCCCACCCGCCCAGCACCAACTTACTCATCCTTTCCCTACACTTCCACAGAGGGTACTAAAGGAACTCTGCTCGTATTCTCCTATTCTAAGGAGGTTACTAGATTCCCTGCCTGGTCAGGTCCTTACGAACTACTCAAGAACGAGCCATTGACCCAACGAGGTTGGGCACTCCAGGAACGCTGGCTTGCACCTCGCATTCTGCACTTTGGAAGCAAGGAGATGTTCTTCGAATGTTACTGTGGGTTCAAGGGTGAGAGCGGTTTCTTGATGGAGGGCAGGAAGGATACGCTCTTCCCAACCACTCCTCCTGGCTCTTCTCCGGCAATCTCAATCGATACCATCTCCGACGAGATCGATTCCGCAGAACCAGAGCCCATGGAACGCCAATGGAACTCCGTACTATCTGACTACAAAAAACGCCAACTAACAAAGGCCTCGGACAAGCTCCCTGCCCTCTCTGGTCTCGCCCGCACCTACCAGGACATCACGGGCGACACATACCTCGCCGGTCACTGGCGCTCCACACTCCTCCACTCACTTATATGGCAGGCGACCGATCACCCCACCGTCCCAATCACGTACCGCGCCCCATCTTGGTCGTGGGCCACCATCGATGGTTCTTTCGGCATGTTTAGTCCTGGTATGGGGTTTGACAAGGGGGAGTGGGTCAGTCTTGCCACAATACATGCTGCTTGGACCAACTTGAAGAACGAAGAGAACCCTTTCGGCGAGGTGACGGACGGGCAGTTGGATATCAGCGCTCCGCTGGAACGACTTTTCCGCTTTTCGAGCAAAGATGAAGAGGGAGTGGAATGGCCCAAGAACTATAAAGGAGCCAAAGTACGAACACAAAACGCCAATGTGAAGAGCGGCGAGTACAATTATGTAATATTCGATTCTGCAGACCATGCAGAAAGAGCAAAGGGCAGGGAGCTGTGGGTAGCGGTGCTTTTGAAGCATGTTCATGCAGAGGACAATAAGGGAATCTGGGAGTCGAGCGTGTCTTATCATGGGATTGTTGTTGCGGAAATAAAGGGTAAGCAGAATGTATACGAGAGGTTAGGAAAGATTCCTTTTGGTGAGAAAGATTTGGAAGAGTGTGGGTGGATGAGTGATGGAGACTTGGTAGAGAGGTTTACCTTGGTGTAGAAACTTCCAATTGGCCTGGTAATGGTGAAGAAGACGAGGCAATCGATTGTGTAGGTTCCGTTCGATGAACCAATGTTCATAAACCCATCCCCTCTGATGCTTATCAGAGTCAGCTTCGGTCTATTTCCTGGACGGCGGGAGGAGTTCCCCACCCGCTGTGGTACATTGCTGCAGCAATTATTGGTATTTAATAGTGACGAGACGACACAGCTTTCGCCTACTCACCTACAACACCAACACACAGCGTTGTGCCAATGGCCTGTCGGAATCCGATAGCGATGTTCCGCCTATACAAATAACTTACTGCGTCGGCTGCATTGCCTCCATCGCGAAGTAAATCGATGGCAACCTTGCTGCACAACTCAACTCTTGATGTGACTGCGCCATTTGCGCCGATATTCCGTTGGTAACTCTGAACGGCCCAGGGCAATATAGCTAAAACAATTGAGCAAAATCGGTAAGCCATCCGCGGAAGCGCTTCACAAGTAAAACAAAAATGAAGTGCCGTCGTTGGCGATGAGGAATGAGTTCGCGAGTATGCTCGAGGGAATCTGGTGCTCGAACAACGCGCATGACGCGCGGCATGAGTGCACGAGGCGGTATTGACATATCTTATCGATATCCCGGTAGTGCGGGATTCGGCCTTCTGAGTGGAACGTTGTTCAGAGGTGGTTGGCGCTGTCAGCTGTGATCTGATGGCCTACGCGAGCAGCGCTAGGTGCGCCGGTGCGCCCATCGATCGCGGACGCCCCTGGTTTGCGTCCCGCCCCGAGCGGCTGATCCCTTCCACGCTACCATCTAGTTGGCAATCTAGCACAACAAACCACAATTGTCGAAACCACCGCGCAATGGACATCGACAGAGAAATCACGACTTCTTCTGACAGCGGCGACTCAGGGTCCTCGGAGGATCAGCACCCACCGTCCACAGCCTCACGACTCACATTCTACGACGCCTTCACATTACTTGTGAGCATCCAGGTTGGATCTGGCGTGTTCTCCTCTCCATCACAGGTCAACAATCACTCTCCTTCGCCGGGCGCATCGCTTATCATCTGGGCAATATGCGGCGCAGTTGCGTGGGCTGGAGCAGCGTCCTTTGCTGAATTAGGTGCGGCCATGCCTGTGAATGGCGGCCTACAGGAGTACCTCCACGAGATGTACGGCTCTTACATGGCATTTCTTGCATCTTGGATATGGATCTTTGCCATCAGGCCGTCCTCCATGGCCATCTTGAGCATCATATGCGCGAAGTACTGGACCGAGGTTTTTCTGCCAGCCAACGACGAAGAGCCATTCTGGCTAAACAAAATCATAGCCACATCGGCTCTGGCAATGATGATATTCGTTAATTCAATCAGTACCAGAGCAACTTCTCGTCTTGCGAACGTCTTCCTCATCATCAAGTTGCTCACAGTGGCGTTACTATTGGTGTGCTGTCTTGTGTTCATCGTGTTTGGGTTTCACGTAGGGACAGATACGCCCAACCGCGACTGGATCACGAAGAATTGGTTTCAATATCGCAATGAAGGAGAGGACTTTTCGTTCATCGACTGGAACAGTGCTTCTCAATGGAGCAAGATTGGAGAAATCACAATGGCGATCTACGCCGGACTCTGGGCATACGCCGGATGGGACAATGTGAGAGTTATGAAAGGCTTTCAAATCGCGCGCACTGACGAATACTTGTAGGCAAACATTGTAGCGGGCGAGATGCAAGATGCAGCCAAGGACTTGCCTGCCGCGATTCACACAGCGGTCCCAGCTGTCATAGTATGCTTCCTTTGCGCCAACTTGTCCTACTACATCCTGATACCATGGAACGTGATTGGAGCCAGCGACACAGTCGCGGAGGTGAGTGCCTCGAGACTCGTATATTCAGCACATGATCTTCTGATTTAACATACGCCTATGCAGACGGCCGGCCAGAATGTTTTGGGCAGGTCCGGTGCCGTAATTTTTGCTTTGCTCATCTCCGTTGCTTGCCTTGGGTCAATTAACATCAGCGTGTTTACAACTGCGAGACTCACGATCAGTGCAGTGAATAAGGGCTATCTCCCGAAATTACTTTCAGGAAATGGCCACAGCCAGAATGGGCAACCTCAAGATCGTCAGCTACAAGACGCTCCTCGAGATTGTAGCCTGTCTTCAAAGCTATTGAGTCTTTTCGGAGAGGGTCCTTTCTGGCAAACTCCAATGTGAGTACAATGAGCAACCATTTTCATAACAAAGTCTGACTGCCCATAGCAAAGTTATGCTTTTTAATGGTTGCCTCACAATAGTATACATACTAGTTGGTACCTTCAGCGCTCTTGTCACGTTCATAGGTAAGTTTTAACGCTTGCACCGCATTGGGTGTGGATAGAAAGTTATTGACGGATCTTCGAAAACAGGTATAGCGGAGTACGTCTTCTTCTTCTTCGCTGTTTTGGGTCTTCTTCATATGCGTGTGAAGCGACCTCATCTCCATCGACCTTACAAAGCCTTCATCGGCATCCCGCTATCATTTACACTCATCAGCCTTGTTTTGGTAGTTCGAGGAATATTTGCTGCTCCCGCACAAGGAATAGCGATCGCATTGTTGCTATTGTCAGGGACTATCTGGCACTTCAGAGAATCAGACGCCTTCGACATCTTGAGGAGAAGAGTACGATACCAACCCATTCCGGCATAATAAGGTACGATCCGGACAAAGGCTTTGATTACATTGCGGTTGTAACAAAAGACTGATTAAAATCTAGCTCGCATTTGAGGTAATGCCCTTTGATCGGATTATGCCGTAGACCGCCAGAAGATTGCAACAGTTCAAACACTCTCGGCGATCGATTTTGCCTTCCTCAACTTGTTGTGTCTGGTCTTGTACAGGTACCATGCGCCAACGGTGAGCATCGTCAATGGCACGGTCGTTACTATGAAGATCCAGAATTGTGGGCTTGCCCGTAAAGAGCCGTCTTCGCTTTTGAAGTCGAAAAGATTCATGCCGAGGAACGACTAGATACGCAGATTAGAAACTATCAAGCACATATATGAGGATAGAGCAAGCTTACAGCTACGAACGAAGCAGGCAGATATATCAATGTGAACACAGTGATGACCTTGACGGTAGCATTATCGTCGACACCCTCCTGTGTCAAACGCAGTATTCGCGTGCTTATCTCCCTGGAATTTGCCTGATTTCCGATATCGAGAAGATTGGTGAGCTATAGATAAGTCAGTTATCACTTGTGTTTGTGAGTTTGTCTTTCTCACCAAGCCTAATGTTGCTTGTACACGTTGCGCTAGTGTTTCTGCTGCATTGATGTGACTTTCCAAGCGATGCTCCATGATTTGCAATTCCTGATGCACGCTGTACGAGCTTTCTCCTAGAGATGGAATTTTGGTTGCAAATGCTGTGTTGATGCTCATCAAGGTCTTTACGAGGACAATGTTGCTGCGAAGACATTTGCATGCTTTACACACTATCTTGTCTTCGATGTGTCGAAGCGTTTGGAGGCGTTCGGGGTTGATAGCAGGAATCGCATCCGGCTCAGAGATATCGGCCACGTCGATGCGTCGTCGCTGTCGTTTGTGAGCTTTGCCTGTATATGGGTACGATACGCGCTTACAATTTGCTCCAAATCGCTGGCAAGGCTCTCTATATGATCTTGCCAGTTCGCCAGATACGACCAGATGATTATCAAGTGAACGGTCAATGGATGTCGTGTTAACTGTGCTTTATGCGAAGACTCCGCCATAGCTTCTAGTTTTGACTGCGCCACCGCATCATCGCTGGGATGAATTATAACAATCTGGCTACTACAACTTTCGAATGAGAATTTATGCATAACACCCGTTTGTCTGAATGACCAAGTATCTCGTGGCGGTCGCCTCCCATTCCGTTCGACGTACATGAACTGGTAACATAACTCTGTTATGGAGCTTCATTAGCACAGTTCCCACGAACCATGACACAGGGTATCGGGAGAGCTCACCAAACGACTGATCCCTCGATTGACACAACTGCCGAAACCCTGAAGACTCCTGAAAAACCTGGGGCTGATCACCGAACTTTAGGAGGACATCTACAAACATGCTGGAAATCTGCCACTTTTTTATTACTGTCAGCATCGCTTCCTTGGAGCACATCAACGGCGACAACGAGAACTCTTGGCAAAAGGAACTATGCTTCGCGTTAGCTTCTTGTGATTCCGGTGTTCGGGCACGTACAGAATCCGGAAACCATCGCCGCTAGTTTTCTGCAGGAGTTCCTCAAGCTCGAACAGCGCTTTTGGACGTAAGATTGTATCTTGTTGTCTATCTGCATTTGATGAATATATTTCTCTCAACATAGATATACGCAAGGATATCAGCTTACCCATACGAAAGAGGCGCACGTCGAATGGTCCCATATCGTCAAACAGTTGTTTCTGGTTGGCATATATCCGCTGGAGTGGTACTTCCCAGTCGTCGTAATATGCATTTCTGCTAGCAAAATCCGATGGCAGTTCCATGCCGAGAACGAGTGAAAGCAACTGAACTATCACCGTCTCCGTGGAGGGGCACCCGGAGGCTAATGAGATGAATGCGCCATCCCACAAGGCTGAGGCAGTGTAAGCCTACGCATGCAGCCTCAGCCAATGGACGATTGCGTGATCTTGCCTCCGCGCAAAAGTAACGATATCGCCTTGATTGTTCCTTAGCGAAAGGACAGGCTGACCTGTCACTCGTTCGTGAGTCTGCCTTCCATCCCAAGATCCAGTCAAGAAGACGCAAGATCGCATTTTGTGTACCGTTGTCCTGAGCCTCGAGCAGGACGCGTTTCATAGTTTTCGTCACAAGACTCCACGCCAAAACACGTATCTTGTATAGGACAACACGACTCTCGTAGCCACGATTTACAAGAAGTGTGGTACTCCGGTGAAGGGTTACAAGTTATGATTGGTGAAGTGGACAACATTCAATAGATTACGTAGCTGTCATTGACGTAGCGCCAAGATCTATGACCAGCCCATTCGCTTATTGCTTTAGATCATTCGTTCATCGCTCCTTCTTCTTCAGAGCTCTGCACAAATCAGTTGGAAGTTCGAGTCTCATCGAGAAGGCTCACCGGAGGTCTGCCTTCATATGTCACGTCGTTAGTACTCGTGTTAACAGTTACGGGGGAATGCACACGTCCGTACCTCGGGAATCTCGTCCGGCGCATAGAATTCCCACTTATCACGTTTTTCCTTGGTTACTCAGCCTTGTAAGTATACATGCTATTATGGGGTGAGACATACTTTGATGTCAAATTCATCAATGGATGAGACATTTGGGTATCTCTCCTGTAAGAACGCTTCCAGCTTCTTTCGTGTTATATATCCCGATATTTTTTCTTCGACAACATTGTGCTTAGGCTGACGAGCCATCGCAGCCTTTTGATTAGGGCTTAAAGGTCAGCAGGAAGTGTTGTGGGTGAACAGTTGGACAAGGCTGATTCGGGCTACTGACTCTCAAGAGAATCAGCCTTGGATAGCCAAATGAGTGAATTTATGTCAAACCTGAGGAACAGAGCCTCATCCGCCTGATGATCCTGTCGCTTGTGCTTCAATTGTGCATGAGATAGAACCATTTGCCTGGAGCGAGAAGCGGGCGGCTATCTGTCGCGATTGGCTAATGTGCAGCAGGCTGTATATTTGCTCTTTTGTGGCGTTCCCAGCTCAAGTAGCCTGCGACGTGCTTTCCGTTTCCGGCGGCCGTTGGTCCTGTCACCGGGCCCAGTACCTCGTTCAGAGCCTTGCAGGCTGAGTCGCAGCTAATGGTATGCGATGGCCCCCACCACACTCAATGCACGATTTATCGTGGAGGCAGAGTCCATCGTGAAGGGCGATAACTTAGGCGATAGATGTTTGTGCCGCTATTTGTGATTGGCTTGAATAGCGTTCGTATCGTGGCGATGTAAAGCAGAGGACGAAATGGCAGCTGACAGTTCGTTATGGCCGCAGCCTCGAGATGAAGGCTTGGAGGGAACGCACGTTCCCTGAATCTGCCGCAGTCATACATTAAGTTGGTCAATCCTTACTCGACTGCAGTTTGCACTACCTCCTTATCTTTCAACATGGGCCAGTGTTTCTCAAGCCTGCATAGCAAGCATGGTATACCCAATGAAGAGGAAGCGCTCGGATCTGCCTTACCAAATCGAGAACATCTAGACAATTCTAGGAAGGCAACGCCGGAGTCGATCAAGGCACGCGATCGAGATCAATTTGACGCAGACGACAAAATCAGCACGACACTGCAAGCAAATCAGCACTTTTTTGACATTGGAAAGATCAAGTACGAACTTTTCGAGGAATTGAGATCCAACGAAGTTGGCGAGGAAGGCAAGCCCATAATACTCCCTGACGAGGTCAAACGCCTCTGGGCTCGCACCTATTATCGCAGAGTTTACACGAGCCAAGTCTGGTACGACTTGGCATGGGACAGAAATGACTTCATGGAACAGTTCGTTCGGATCATGTCAGTCTTGATACGTATTGATTTCTGCAGATGGGACCAGTTTCACACAATCTTCATTATTAGGTCAGACCGGCGAGATGAGCATCTCCCTTTTGATCTAGAGGAATTGAAAGAGGAGGATTTCTTGGGTGGAGTAACAGGATCCAACTTTCATGCAGCACAATTCGCCTTTTGTCCGAGTCAGATTCCGCAACAAGAAGATGAGTTTAGACTGCACAGTGAAAAGCGGCTCCCCTGGGTCGATAACCCTAAGCGCATAGGGCAGGGTGCTTTTGGAAAAGTCGAGAAGCGAACAGTGGCAAAGGGCTTCTTACAATATCAGGACTACACTATCAACTCTAGAGTGAGTTGCTACTGCCAGCCTAGGGCCTCTCATGCCTCGCTAACCGCCCCGCTAGGCCAAAGCTGTCGCCGTTAAGACCTTGTCTGGGGTACATGCACGCCAAGACGAGTTCAAAAACCTGAAAGAACTGCGCGAATGTCTCAGTGATCACAAAAGAATTATGGTCAATATCGTCACGATGGTTGAACAATCGAGTGAGGGCGACATCTATCATATCGTTTACGAGTTGGCCGCGTACGACCTAAATGTCTTCCTGACGAACATGCCTCGAAGCCTAAGAGAAAAACGCCATGCAACAGCTGGCCCTGAAAGAACGGATTCTGCAAATATGTGGCCTGGCGATCTGATTTCAGAGAGCGTTAATCTTGCCGATGCATTGGACTATCTTCATAACCGACTTTTCGCTGAGTCCCATGTATCACTCTCCCATAACGACATCAAACCGGAAAACATTCTAGTAGTCTACCCCGAGACTACCAACAGGCAGGACAGGTTCCCTGTCGGACAGTGGAAGCTTGCCGATTTCGGACTCTCGGTCGTTAAGCTCAAGCGACCATATGCTAGCCACAGTAAACACTTGAGCGTAGATAACGCTGCACTGAGTCCCTCTAATCCACAGAAGACCCATAGGACTGACAGGCCTCCCTCTGTGTCAAATGCCATGCCCACACGGGACCCGGGCCAGTACACGGCACCAGAGTGGGACCAGACTACCCCAAAACCAGTAGACTGTAGAAGGGCTGACGTGTGGTCATTTGGATGCGTTCTGTCTGAGATCGTCACCTATGCTGTTAAGTTGGACTGTCAGCTGGTCGAAAAATTCCGCGATTCACTTGGAAAAAGTGAGCAGCCTGGTCAACGGGAGCCGCAAGACCATCGGTTCTACGACCACGAATCTAAGGATGTTAAGCCCCAGTTTCTTAACCACCTCACGAAGCTACCAAGCGAAGCTCATGGAGACAAGCGTATTCCGGAAAACAACCATTGGATAGGTTCCTGTGTCGACCTCATCAAGGAAATTGTTGTTCAGGACCCCATTTCACGACTCTCAGCGACCAAAATTCGAGCGAGGCTCAGCGAGATCGATTTGTCTATGCGTGACCAAAAGAGAATCTGGCTAAGTCATGACTTGCAACCACTAGACACGAGCATGCTGGACACAGGCATTGCGGTATCTGGCTCAACAAGTGCTATATCCCAAAGTCCCACGGAGTATGGCGATTCCGACCACCCAAGAGATGATTTGGTGACTAGAGTGCCGAGTATCTGCGTTCATCACTCGGATAACTCAATGCCTGAAATTTCCCAATCTCGGCACAGTGTTGACGATGAACGACGGAGAGCTACAGCGCCTAGATGAAACAAAAAGAGCGTCACGGCAGTATGTCTCCATGTACGCTATAGCCCACAAACTATAGGGAATGACAACCACGAAATGTGCTTCTCTGCACCCTGCCACCCTGAGAACACGGATGGGAAACTTGATGCACGAGCTACTTCCACACCAAAGGCAGTAAGAACGAATATCGTTTGGCGTGCATATGCTTGTATGCAAGAATCTAGGTTTTTTATTATGCCTTGTTGTATTCCTTAATGCGCGGCCCTTGGTCGGAAGAATGACATCTAGGAATATATTTGTTTCAACTCGATCAACTATGCATGCATAGCCAACTAGCTAGATTGCTAATATTGGCACTGGGTATTCTCTCAAATAACACTGAGAATTCTTTTAGAGATTAATATGCTAATCTTCTACCTAGCCTTTCTAGAGATTTAGGCAACTTATTATCTTTACTTCTTAGATAATCAGGTGGCTTTCGGGGTTAAGAGCCGAGTTGACAGGATTTCCCGAACTTGATGGAATGAAGTCAGAGAGGTATGCTCGTAAGCCGGGATCGCATGCATACACATATGTACCGCGAATGCCTCGTGTCAAAAGCACAGCATAAATCTGAGTTATGAATCGCAGCAAGTCGGCATCGGAGTACTTCCTACCGAGCGCGCGATTATTCTCTTTGCCCTTTTTGTCAAAGTACGAATCGCGATCGACATAAAGCCGCCTTCGGGCCGGATCGAAGCGCAAGTCCAGCCCGATGATGACGCCAACATAGTTCAAATCATAACCCTGCACCGTGTGCACCGACCCTACTTCCTGCAGCGCATTGTCGGACGATACCCAATCTGTTGGCGTACTGTTCCAGCGAAGTCTCGTGTCACCGATCTCAATATCGAACGCCGTCTTGTCCTTTTGCGTCTTCCACTCCCAAGCATAGCCTGCAACCATGCGAGAAAGTCCCGCTTCAGCATTCCGTTGGAAGATTTCATCACGCATTTCTTCAACAGTGTCGAAGGCGCGGAAATCGTATTCTCCGAGACTCAATCGTGCTCGCGGGACCGAGAGGGGGTTGGGATCAAAGATCCATCGAATGTAAGACACAAAATCCGAACCCGCTTGTACGCGCATTTGAGTGCGGAGTTGGAAATGCTGGCCCGTTGCACGCGTATCGGAAACGAGACCTGAGACCAGCTCTTGTGGGAGATCGGCTGGTCGAACGCTCTGCATTGCATCTAGAAGGAAGACCTGCTGCCTGCTCTTCGCCGTGATCCAGTCAAGCTGCGTCTTACTGAAGTCGTCGCTGCCAAAAAGCTCCCTTGTAATGGTTGTAAACTTCCCGTTGAGTACCCCCAATGGTTGATTAGCGCGCTGATTGAGTCGGTGGGTCTCGTCGATTATCAGCAAGTCGAAAATGCCGTCTGCTTCTCCTACTTGGAAAGGTGTCATGACCATGTCCGGATGGAGCCCGCGTGTCTTTCGAAAAACATCTTTGATGGTACCGCGTAACGACTGCTGCGGAACAACTAGCCCAATTCTGCAATCTTGGAGGAGACGCTGATTAGCTGCAGTGAAAAATTCAAAGAACCGTGAGTCGCTGTCGAGATCATCAAGTGAGTTGAGGGCTGCAATATCGACAAGAAGTTTGATCAAGTATATAGCCACAACCGTCTTGCCGGTGCCTGGGTCGCCTTGTATTACGATCTTGCTTCTCCCGCCCGTCGACAGATCGACAAAAAACCTGGTAAGAATCTCTTCGACAGAATCTGCTTGATCTTCCGTAAGCGCTTTGTAAGGAGAAAGCTTGAAGAGACTGCTGTTCTCGATTTCTGGAATACTTCGAGTAAACATTCTGTCAGATTTGAGTTGTTCGAAGATAGTGCGAAATCCTGCGCGATATGCTTCTCTCTGGTAGTACTGCGCGTCAGTAATGCCGTTGTTCCGATTAAGTACTTGATTTGCGCCGTCACCAGCCATCATCCTGATGAGATAGGACTCCAAATCTAGACAGACTGACTTGTTGTATTTCTCATGCAGGATGACTCTAGCGTTTTTCAGGTGTTGTTTAGCTGGTGTTTCGAGGTGTTGTCGTAATCGACTGACAGCGTTAAGCGATTCTCCAACGTAGATGTCCCTCAGTACACTGTTTGAATTTCTCCCGCCTGTATAGCCATAGTTATCTAACACATACACCACAGGCCAATTTCCATGTTTCTCATCTTGCGACCTCCACGTGGCAACGGCAGGTCTGGAAAACTCAACCTGAGCTATTTGGAAGCTTGTCATATTTTGTACTAACGCCTCGGGCCTTATCCACAGGGTACTTCTTGCGTGTGACTTCGAGCTTTTCTAGCACAATCTGGTCTGGATCGGCTCCTATACGAATAGCGAGTAGATGACAATACGTGAGGACGTCTGCAAGTTCCTCGCGCACGCGCTTCGGTTCAGCGTCTGCACTCCACTGGAAGCACTCGAGCAACTCTGCAGCCTCGATCGATATACTTTTAGCGAGGTTCTCAGGAGTGTGAAATTGCTCCCATTCACGCTCCGCGGCAAATGCCACAAGTGCGTCGCGGACTGAGGTTTCGCCCATGTGGTGTGGCACGGGTTCTATGCCATTGAATCAGTACATCTGCTAGATACACCGGGTTTCGACTTACGATATGAAAGCCGGGAAGCTACTTGAGCGTTGTGTTGTAGCGACGCGCTGATGGAAGAAGCCTCGAGCCTATTGCGACACGGTGGTTTTTCAGAAGCAGGAACACTTGGGAAAGCTCCAGCAAGTCAAGTGCGGTGGAATAAGGGACAGGAACAAAGAAGGACAGATATGGGTGTATATATACTTCGATTCATGAGCTCAGCTCTTCACCAGAAAAGGCCCGTTATGGCGCTAACATACCCAATTAAATTGAGCCAAGGAGGAAACGCTGCAGCCACATCACACGCTCACATGCGATAGCGAGTAAATAGGTAGCTCAGTCGCTTCTTGTATTATTTATAGATATAGATAAGTACATGAAGCACCTGTTCTGATAGGAAACTCCGAAATAGCCCCCACGCAGCACTTTGTTCCCAGTCAGCAACTTCAGCGCTTCTACTGCGTAGAGAGAATGTCAAGTGCTGCTTTCTCGCTAAGCATAAACACCGCAAGAACCGGGAACGCACCAGGAGCTCGAGGGAACGCACTTGCGTCGACAACACGGAGACCCTCTACGCCACGAACACGGAACTTGGAATCAAGGACGGCGTTTGGATCGTCGTCTGATCCAATAGAGCTAGTACTTGTGGCATGATGGCCATAGTTGTTATCTCGAATGAATTGCTCATCATTGCCTTCATCTGAGCAACTGCCGTCAGCGCTGACACTGCCGGAACAGGTAGGCCAAATGACCTCATTTGGGCCAACGGGCGCTGCCACACCAGCATGGACTCGTCGGAAAAACGCTACGGCTTCCTTGATGGCAGCGATATCCTGGTCTGCGCCCTCGTCAGAGAAGTGACGGAAGTTGATTTCGGGTTGAGCTGTTGGGTCGGCTGACCGGAGCTTCACATAGCCAGCGCGGTTGCTGCCGTGCATATGGACGGTGTGGAATCCAAACGTGTTAGGAGGATCAATGAATGACTGGTTCGGGGTTTGAGGCCAAAAACCTCGAACACCCACAGGTCCAGACCACATTCCGATATCGCGCTCTCCAGTGCTAGAGTGGTTCGTCTTCAAAAAGAACATGCTTCCCATGATGCTGCCCTCGGCGTATGGGCCTTGTCCTTGTTGCCAGAGATCGTAACACGGGTCGTTAGGGGCACGAGGTGTGCACTGTGATCGAGGGAACCCTGAACCGCCATCGACACTGATGTTTTGTGCCGCGAGCCCAATAGTGGCAA
This sequence comes from Alternaria arborescens, assembly GCF_004154835.1. Classification (NCBI taxonomy): domain Eukaryota; kingdom Fungi; phylum Ascomycota; class Dothideomycetes; order Pleosporales; family Pleosporaceae; genus Alternaria; species Alternaria arborescens. Next base: position 205,339 of record NW_021167887.1, read on the forward strand.
TCTCGTTGTGGTCTTGCATGTTACGTCCGACTCCAGGAAGATCCGCCACGACTGTGATATTAACTGCTTCTAGGTCGGCAGCTGGACCGATACCACTCAACAAAAGGAGTTGAGGCGTGTTGAATGTTCCTCCGCTAACGATGACCTCTTTGCTGGCATACATTTGCTTGGTAGTCGCATCGTTTGATGCATTGTAACGCAAATCGCCTTGATAGATGCTCTTGCCTTCAAGGTATTCGACACCAATCGCGCGGGGAGCAGTTCCGTTGACGGAATCTTCGAAAAGTACTTTGCTGGCCAAGGAGTTCAATCGAACTTCTAGCGGGTAACTCTTTCTTCCGGTAGAATCGACTGCCCTTAGAGTAGCGAGGACATGGTCTCTGACGCTGTAGTGACCCCAAGTTCCATTGGCGTGGAAAACTCCTCCAAAGAGGCCGACGGTTTGGTCCCTGTCCGAGCGTAACTGATTAGGGTCCGTATCGAAAAGTTGTTTCAGCTCATCAGGATTCTGTCCAACTTCAGACACCAAAGATCTGTATATCTCCGACGACTGAGGCGAGGTAGTGAATACCGTTCCATTCCCTTCGTTGAGTTGTAGGTAACCGTCAAATCCATGTCCAGGCGTTTCGCGTGGAAGATACAAATTCTTCTCTGTCTTCACGAAGATTTCTCTCATCCGTTCGGGACTAATGTTCACGTTAGAATATCTGTTTCCAAAAGTATTAGGTTTCATCGTGACTCACTTCCAAGAAGAGTCGCCAGTAAGGGCTTCGATCTGACTCCAATCTCGTTCACTGGGAAGAACGTTGAACCCTGCATTCACCAGAGTCGAACCTCCCAGAGTAGCACCGCGAGTATATTGGACACCGAGCATTTCTGCACCAGCCGGGGCAGAACTACCGGGACCAACCCAAAGGTCTCCGTTTGAAAGTCTCCAAGTGAGTCGCTGATACCTCTTGGTTTGCTCGTCGTCATCGTAATGGCGAACCCAGAATGACCAGCCGAGGTTTGCGGGAATAGGTACTTCCGAGAGGGCGAGAGCTTGCGTTCGTTTTTCGGCGCTCTCGTCATCGCCGGCTTCAAGCAACAGAGTCTTAAAACCAGCCTTGGCAAGGTTGACAGCCAATGGGCCACCACCTGGGCCACTACCTACAACAATGTAGTCGTAGGTATCATTTGATCCTTGGGACAAGGCAGTAACAGAGCTAATGGTAGCAATGAACAGAGCGGCACTGAGGCCTAGCGAACCGTGGGTACGATTGGAGAACCGCATAGTTGCTGCAACAAGCTGATTCGAGGCTTAGAAATGATGTAAGAACAATGGTAGAGATAGGTGATGAAAGAGATATGAGGGCAGGCGGATGTGGTTCTAATTAAGCAAAAATCACGGTCTCCTATAATGAGTATTCCACATCTTTGACAATGAGCACCGACAATACAGACAACAATACGGACGAACAAACACACCGCTACGCAGATACTATTGCACTCCTTAACACCGCTACCTGGGTACTATTGCACTTCTGCGGGTGAATTTCTAGGTCATCGGACCAGTTTAGAACGTGATTATACAACAAGAGCGATCACTCCACGTATACAAACAGAAATTGGATAGTTGTCTATTCATTTGATCACAAATCAGAGCACGCCTGAGTACACGCTCAATGTATGAAACATGCGAGTTCTGCTTGATCACATTGATTCTTGGCGAAAATAGATTCTTGATAGGGATTAGTTCGACGAATACCTACTCGTGGGAACAAAATAGGTAGTTATGCCGGATGTTTAGGTCTGTGCCAAGCTGCCAAGTGTGACTTTGTGGAACAGTATGCCACCGTGCGAGATTGTAGTCGTACAACTATAACAAACTGTCCTGTATAGGATATACCGCCGTGTCTTGATGGCCTCTCTATGTACTGAGAAATCCCCCGTTAACGTGTGAACAGCGTTCTTCCAACGATTTGCTTGCGTGTTGCGGCGCTAACGTACCCACTAAGACCGGCCCTAGTAGACGACACTGTAGCAACATCACAGGTTCGTATGCGACACCGAGTGAAATAGATCTCGTAGAGTTGGCTGGTTGGAATTGTACCGTCGTGACCAGACATGCCTTATACTCGGAGATAGACTCTATGTGCAGGCCTAAATCTCCCATCTCAATCATCTCAGGCAGTACAAGAGAGCGCGAGGGAATCCGCTTGAATGCGGACGATACAAGTGTGACTTGAGAAGGACAATTACTCAAACTCGTTCTTGAATCTAGATCTATGAATTATAATTTTGCCAACCCCCAACTTTCCAAGGAACATGCAAACAATGGTGTAATATCGATACTAGGAAGAAAAGATAGAACAGAAAGACAAGGGAGAAGATGTGCAAGACAAAAGATTATTGAGAGGGAAAAGAGATGTATGTATGCAAATCACGGCGCAGTATAATGCTTCCCACCCAACCCACCCCCAACCATGCAACGAACCAGCCATCAAAACTAGAAGGAAACAGTACAGCACGAAAATGAAAACAAGAGAGAAAAGAGATAACAAAATACTCCCACTCAACTCCCATCGCCCACGCGCGCTGTAAACAACATCTCGCTGCCATTCTGCTTCTTGCTCTCTCTCTCCGCACAACCCCGCCTCTCCCCTCAACTTAATTATAAATCTCCAACGGCGCAATCTGGTCAACATTATACAACCACCCTCCCCCTCTCTCCTCACTCTCCAACCAATCATACGGCCAAAGCACAATATGTCCCTGCACCAACTCCAACAGACGCTTCGCATCCTCCTTATCCAACATACTATCCGCATCTGTCGCGTGGAACTGTCTATTCGAACTCTTCGTCGTCGCGCGACGCCGGGAGCGTTTAGTGTTGGAGCGGTTGGGCGTACTGCCGTTTTGGTTGTGGGATTGGTTCCCGGGGAGGGCGGAAGGGTGGATCGGGGGTTCGGAAATGGTGATGCGTTGGGAGCGGTCGCGCATTGAGTGCGATGTTTGCGGTGGTCCATTTGCGTTTTGAGTCGCAAAGTCCGTGTGGGAGGTGTGGTCGTTCGGAATGGGGGGTGGAGCAGGGAAGGTAAACGTCTTCTCCGGTGGAGCGGGGTTCATGGGTGACACGACCGCATCGTCAGCGGGTTCCGGGGCTAACTTCTCATTTAGAGTAGATCCAGATGCTGTTTCGACGTGAAGGCCACCGCGCGTGGTGGTTGGAGGCGGGCTTTGAGATTGCACGCGTTTTTCTTGGTCGTTGGCCCATTGTTCCACTCCACCCATGCTGGAGTGGTGGGTCGTGCTATGTATGCTCTCGCCATTCACTCGGTCCGAGTTGTTGGTCATCTTCTCGGTGAGCTTCTCTCCTAGGGCTCCGACTTGCTTTCCGACAGCACCAGCCCCCGAAGTGAACTTGCTTGTGAGGCCGGTCCCAGGCGGCCCAGTTGTACCTGGTGCATCCTGCTGTTTGTGCATCTGGCTCTTGTCCCCACCTTGAGATTTGGTGAAGCGTTCCGAGAATGCAGCATACTCCTGGTACTCTTTCCAAGTCCGAACCTCGTTATCGGGCATACAGCGGAAAACCTGGCGGAACAGCTTTGTGTTGTTCTCTGCGACTTGATGCCAAGTGTCGAGGAAGAAGGTGTCATTGATGGGGTCACGCATGCAGTCTTCGGTGACGATGGGTCGACGCATCTCCGAGAGAAAGGGATTGATGATTGAGGAGGAACCTTGGCTGACGGTTCTTTGCAGAGCAGGTGGGCCACCAATGTCGGTATCATCCAGGAGCGGCAAAGCAGGCAGCTGACTGAGTTGTGTCAAGCCTAGCTTCAGCGTATCCATGCGGGGTAACTTGGGAGGCGGGAGGCCAGCATAACCAGTTCCGTCAGTTTGTGTGCTGATGGCACTATTCCGGGTACCAGTGGTGCCACTACGTTTTCGGGTCTTGAGCGTTGCGCTCTTACGTGGCGTAGCTGCAGCACCTTCCGCAGCAACGTCAGTTACGAGTTTTTCATGGCCATGCTCGTCGATGTAGGAGTCTCGGGCTAAGGTCGTAACAGGGCGTGTCTCTACAGCTTCACGCATATGGTCAGCGCCCTCTCCACGAACATCCTTCATATGTGCGGAGTTGTGTTGGACGCGAGGATCCGCTGATGGCTTTTTGGTGCTTTGTAGATGTGGATTGTGGTCTTGCGCCCAGTCAAAGTCATGGTTGAAGCTGTGTAACTTCTCCGCCTTCTGGATAAGCTCATCCTGCATCTTGGAGTGATTCTCTTCCAACTTCTCTTCGGTCGCGCGCTGAGCTGTTGGCGAACCAGGTCCAGAAGACTCAGTCTGAAAGCCGACACTATCGGCATCAGACATTTGGCTGAGCATCTCCTCTTCAGAGATACAGTCAACATCAACACCGAGATGCTCTCGCATGAGGCGCATGCGCAACGTGTGCGGGAATTTGCCGACCTTGTATGGCTGGCCGCCCATGTACGAATCGAGTAGCTCAGTATCGCGGATGATAGCGGCAATCTCAGAGTCTCGCGATCCCAGCATAGACCGCTCGTTGATGTTTGCGGAACCGATGATGGCGACTCGATCGTCAACAACCATGATCTTGGCGTGGATGTACAACTGCTCTGTAACCAACATCTTGTTCGGGCCAATCTCGCCCCACGATCGGAGTGCGTAGAAGTTGATATAATCTTCCGGCTCGATGCCAGCAGCTCGCAATCGTCCGAAGATGGAGCCTTCGCCACGGCAGATGCTGTGATATTGACACGTCATAATGAGACGAACACTGCTGCCTTCTTGCTCATCGACAGTGTTCTGGTAACCAGGCATCAGCGGAAGCATGATGCATGCTCTCCAATCCTCATCGTTGGCATGTGCGCGCTTGATTCGGTCAACAATCGCATCATTAATCTTGTTCTCGATTTTTGTCCCCAGTACATCGCCACTGCTGATGTAGAACTGGTTCTCGATATAAACAAAGTGCTCGGAAGTGGCAATCATCTGCACATATGCGTTCATGATGCTGTGCTCGACCTTGTTAGGCGTACCCAACGACCAAGCGCAAGCAGAACGTAGAATCTGGACTTCGCAAGTTCCATCCAACCCAAGAGCTTCGATGTCGGCTGGGTTGAAGTCAGGTGGTGGAAGAAGGAAGGGCGTGGGTCGAGAGGGCTTGCGCTGGCGCAACAGGTAATTCCACCGCTGTACAAAATGGCGGGTCAGGTCGCGGGCTGGGTGACCCACAATCTGCATACCGACATCGTGCCATGGCATCCTAGGGACTCTCGAGCGGTCGTACATCTCCTCGTAGGGTTTGTCGAGAGCAAAGAAGTCTTGCACACGGGGGTTGGAGTAGTCCTTACCCGGCCACAGCTGACAGTGGTCGGCGTCTTTGGGTGTGTCATCGAGTTCGAAGCCCGTAGGCTTGTCGTCAACCACAACGTGTTGTGGTGTATCCCAACGACCGAAACAAAGGTCAACACCTCCGCAGAAAGCAACAGTGTGGTCAATAACGCAAATCTTCTCGTGATGAGACCAGAAGAATGTGTTTTGGCGGATCTGGTTTGGCGATCGCTGAACAAAAATGTTCGGGTGCAGATCGAGCAGAGAGAACTTGGAGTACTCGGAGTCAATAGGAATAGCGGCACCAATGTTGCGATACATAATCACAAAAATCTTGACACCTTCCTGTGCTTTGCGCTGGAGCAGTCTGTCCAGTCTCCACTTCTGACTAATGGCAGCTGGGCGCCGCAGGTAGAGTTCAGGACTGAGCCACCAGTCGTGAATGTAAATGACATCCCGCGCCATACTAATAGCTCGAGACACATTCCACATATAATCGCGACCGTCTACAAGCCATTGTGCGTAGATCTTCTTGCGCACAGGGGCAAAGCTGTCGAAGCGCTGGCGTTGAGACCATAGTGTGTTCTGTGACATGAAGTTAATGGACTCCTCAAACTGATGGAGCATCCTCTCGTTGCGAGCAAGCAACTTCATCTTGCGTTCGGCGTTGACCAGCTTCAGTTGGTGATGACCTGTTGCGGATGCCTTCGCTTCGCTTGCAAGATCTCTGGCTTTCTTGTCTCTTATCCTAGCGGATTTGGTGTCAAGATGGAAGTCTGCATCGACCAGGAAGACATCATAGACGTTCATCTCCTCGGGTGAATCTACACAGACAACGTAGCTGTGCCTTACCAAGAACCATTTTGGCCAGTGACGGTTCATCATAGCTATCTTGGTCCAGCCTTTCCTATTGTCAACGCCCTTTGAAGATTTAATCATCATGTAACCTTCCTTGCCATGATAGCCGCCCTCGGCCGCTAGGCGGACACCAAGAGCAGACAGCTCGAGAAACTTGCACAGGCGATTGCTGTCAGGGCGGAAGATGAGATAGGTCATGAGACCTCGCAGGTACTGTTCCAACTTCTTCCGTTGCCGGTCATGATGGGTCTGTTTCGCCTGTAGAGGCTGACCAGCGGCCCCAGCAAAACTGCCTTGCCTCGCTACGAGGGCACCAACAGCGCCCTGGGCCTGGCTTCCACTTACACTCGACTGCCTACGTCCGAGGAATGATGACTTCCCCCGCCTCGGTCTATTTGGTCGTTCAGTAGCGCTTGCGTCGCCTTCGGGTCCGCTTGCTCCTCCACCGACTGCAACCTCTTCCTCCTCTTCCTCGCCTTCGTCGTCTAGGATGCCATAGCCGCGGAGTCCTCGAAGGTAAGGCAAGACACTCCTGGGGAAGCGCGGGAGCTTCGTCCGCGGATCTTCTTTTTCTTCCTCCTTTTCATTCTCGCCGTCTTTGGCGGCCTTGTCCTTGATTTCTCGCATACGATTAGCCGGACGGCTACGGAAGGCATCCTGCTTCTCCTGGACTTTGAATTTCAAGTGCAGATTTGCAAAGTCGGCAACACTCCTGTAGACTACCCATTTCATCCTAGTCAGACCGCTACCGTATTCCAATTCGATACGCAATGCAGTGTGACGATCGCCCTCCTTCTTGGCAGAGCGATCCGTGTCGGTGATGGTGACCTTGAGCTGCTCAAGAAGGACTGGTATCCTTCGGTGACCATGCTCATCGCGCTGGAACATACTCGCAAAGAACAAGGCTGCAGGCGCACCTGCAAGCAATTCGGCCATGAGTTCAGCCGACTTTGCGTGGTCGATCTGGCGTTCTGCCTTTTGACGATTGCCCAAAAGCTTGAGGCTGTTCTTGATCGACTTCCACTTTTGCGCGCTCAGACTTGATGTTCGCTCGCTACGCATGCGCCATGGTGAGGGTTGTCCATTCTCACCAGCAGCACCCCTGAATGTAGTCAAGCTTCGCAAGTTTCCCGTAGGTCGACTTTGTCCTTCAGATTCTTCGGCGTTGGGGTCGTGTCTCCGGAGACCTCCGTATGAAAGTCCTCTCGCACTATGCAGTCCGCGTGTCCAAGCGCTCTCCTTCGCGATCCGCGAACGGCCTTCGTCCTCTGAGTAGCCCTGGCGCTCGTTCTCGGGTATGTCATCCATGGTCGATCGGCGTAGGAAGCCTGGACGGGTCGAGGTGGGTGTCATGTTGGGTGAGTCACGCGAGAAGAAGCCACCGGTGGACTGCTTGGGTGTGGTAGGGGCTGTCTGTGTGCCTTCGCCCTCGCCATCAAACCAACGCCGGCTGCTCTTCCGCCTCTTTTGTCTCGGTCTTCTCGATGCACCCTCGCCCGCGCTTGATTCGCCATCAGCGTCAGCCTCGCTGTCGTATCGCGGCTCGTCGAGCTCGGATGTTGGAGAAAGTTGGCCGTGAGGTGAGCCGCCTTCCTGGCCAGAGGCTGTCAGAGCGCTCAGACTCCGGCCGTGTCCCTGGATGGGCGCTGCCAGTGCCCTCAGCTTGCCCATGAGGGACGAGCTCTGTGTGCTCCTCTCTTTGCCCTTTCCTTCGCTGTCTTCCACCTCCCATGACTGCTGCCGCGAGTTTGCTGCGGGTGGGTCGGATGTGAATGTGGCCGAACGAGCGAATTGCACGCTCTTGCGTTCTCGCGGGGCGTCGGAGAGCTCGCCCTCGGTGGGGTGTCGGGACATGGGCGCGAAGGGAGGGTAGTAGGAGCTGGCGGAGCCATTGGATATGTGTGACGAGGGTTTCGTGGCGCGGATGGGAGCTTCAGTGGTTCCGAGGGGGATACTAGCCCCGTTCGCGTTCACTGGCGCATTGAAGGGAAATTCGCCGGCTTCTTTGGTGGACAAGGGCGAGCCTGTCGGGGCAGATCGCATGATTTTGGGGGCGCCGTCTGAAGGTGCTGGGTTGTGTATGTCTTGTGTCTCATTCCGGGCCTGACCTGCTCCAAGAGGAGGGAGCAGTCGACCCGAGTCATCTGTCCTTCCTGACACTGCCGGCGATCTGGACCGAGGACTGCGCGCCATGGGCGAGGAGCTGGTAGAGCCAGGCATGGTGGCGACGATGATGATGACGACACGGGGCAACGAAGGGGAATCTGAGGCGTCTTCTTCCGGCGAGGTCGCGTGGGGGAAGGTTGTGGTTGCTCAGCTTGTGGGTGTTTATAGCGCCATGGTGTTGACAGTAAACCTGCTGCCGTCACTCGTCACGATGGGATTGATGGGAATTCTTGGCCACGAGCAGGTGAAAGCGAGTTGGTAGTAATGATTCTATGTCATCAGCAGTTGGAAGAAAAGAGTACACGCGGCGCAGATGATCCGTGAACGTCTGGCTGGGTCCTTGCGCGGTTCGAGTAATCTCCCAGGTGCTTTCCCCAGTGAACTGTCTGGATGCGCTAACACTTTTGGCGTCAGGGGCCCTCTTCCGCCTTGCTGACCGCCTGCACCGTGTTGAAGCTCCACCGCACTGCACTTCGCACCGCCCTGCATGCATATACATGTAATCGACTCCAGTATATTTGTTATGTCACTTTTGCATGCACCGCATCCTCCACTGGTGGGCAAAGCAAATTATATGATATCACCCTCGTGCTCTTGACGCCATGGCTGCACCCCGCACTGTACCACCAAGACTCCTAAATACGAGCGTACCGGAGTCCCACCCGTACACATGATGGCCTGTGGTCCCATACTGCTGTAAAACTCGCGTTATATGTCTACGCGTTATCACCAGCACACCGCGTGGTTGTCAAGTATGCTAGACAGTGATGTAGTTCTGCCGTCAACGGCAGCCTCGGTTCCGGAGGTGCTGCCCCTCCGCTTTCGCATCACAAGATACAAGAGACGAAGAGCCTCACATCTTCTTCCCCGGTTGCGCTAACCGCCCAAGCCCTCTCCATCATCTTTATTATTCCTAACTCACCATGGCTGCGACTACGAATCCCCTGGACGGGACACAAAACTCGTCCGACCTCCCCGTCTCCTCCAAAACCATCACAATTGCCGGCATCCTCGTCGACGTCCACGGCCTAGACGAACTACCCGCTTCCCCGTCATCAGTCGCATGCCTATGGCTCCTCAATCCGCGCTTACAGACCAAAGAGACCATGGCTCCGATAGCCAGGCGCGTCATCTCAACCTGGAACAAGCGCGTACAAGACGGTCGCGCTGGCACGCGTCCTAAAGGTCTGATCGCCGCTGCCTTTGACCAGCGCAATCACGGATCACGCAAAGTCGACGATTTGCACAACCAGGCTTGGAGAGAAGGAAATGAGACGCATGCGCAGGACATGTTTGGTTGTTTCCACGGCACGGCAACCGATACCTCACAACTCATCAACCATCTCGAATCCTACATCTTCACAGCAAAGGACAGTCCCAAGATCCAACAACACTTTGCTCTTGGTATCTCGCTAGGCGGACATGCGACTTGGCATTGCTTGCTTGGGGATCCGCGAATCACTGCTGGAGTCGTTGGCATTGGTTGTCCAGACTATACGCGTTTACTAACCGATCGCGCACGTCTGTCGAAGCGAAAGACATACAAGGACACTACACCGCCTGGCAGTGCTTTCCTTGGCTCCCCAGACTTCCCACAGGCGCTACAGGATGCGATCGCCCAGTATGATCCTGCAGGTTTGCTGTTACCGGGCATGTTCAATCCTCTAGGAGATGACACACCGCCTGACCAAGCGCAGCTAACCAGGATGAAAGCGCTAATGAAGGAGAAACTCCAGGGCAAGCGGATTCTGAACCTCAGTGGTCAGGCGGATAAGCTCGTTCCGTATTCGGCTGGTGAGCCTTTCTACAAGATCTTCAAACAGGTATTAGCCGAAGATTCGAGTCTCGACATTGTCTTTGAAGATGTGCTGTTCGAGGGCGTAGAACACGCGTTTCCGAAACCCATGGCTGATAAAGCAGCCGAGTGGTTATGTGATATCCTGGCTACAGACGATGGACCCGTGTCTAGTAAGATATAGTGAATGATATACAACGGCGATCGAAGGCGTATTGATATCAAACGCGGCAACGTCACAGCATCTTATTCATTCTTCACGATACTTTCCAATTCAGTCATCTTGATACTCTCGCTCTCTAGCTTGACTTTCATGTTCTTCCTTTTCTGATACTACAGGCCTCATCATCTTGCATTATCTTTCATCTCCATCTTAGTCTTCACTCTACCTAACATGACGAACACTCCAGCGCCAGAACACAGAATCCCACGCTACCACGCCTTCTCAACTTCCGAAGAACAAGAAGCGTACATTGATTTGACAGACTCTGTCGACAATCTAAACAGCGCCGCTCCACCATCCCCTACCTTGACTGAGATATCACTCTTACATCAGGAAATGAATCCTAAACCCTGGCGCGACACTGAACCAAACGAATCTCTACATGAACCCAGCAGCTTACCTGGACCCAAGCATGACTCTATCGGCCGACTGACTGCCATGTTAACACTATATGACCTGGCCATGTCATGCGAGGAGATCGAGGAAGCTGACTGGGACAACTATACCACACCTTACGAACCAGTTGATCTAGAAATGTTAGAGCGACGTTTTCTGAGGAAGTGCTGGCCTCCTGAGATAGAAGCATCGTGGCCTAATCTCGTTGTTTATGCAAGGTGGAAGAAGTTGTCACAGGGTTCTAAAATCATCGTAGAGCATAGCTGATAGATGCGACTACCGAACATTTAGGATTCGTTCACTTGTTCGACCATTTCTGCTTGACCTGTTCCCTACGGTTCATCTGTGTTGCTTATTAACATGATGGAAGTGCTGGTGATAAGACGCAGGCACAACGCTGTTAGTTACACTGTATTGTATCGCAGTAGATGTGTGTTCCTAAACGTTTACTTAGCTTTACAGTATACAGCTGTATATATACTTATTTAGAAATTTATTGATTGTAACCGAAGCCATTGAACCGTGGCGCTCAACGTCGACGTTGGAATCTGTGTTGCTTATGTCCAGTCCGGTCTGGGTTAAGCGTTATGCAGCCTTAGGACGCATGTTACAACACCGCCCCTATTGGCTGCAACCAGGCTTTATCGTGGAGACCAAAAGCGGGGTAGTCTTGCTGATACGATATAAGTAGCCATGCGCTTTTGTACGTGGAGGAGGATGGAGCTCGTCGGGGAATCTACGCTAACGGTCTTACCTAGGTAGGATGCCACAACTAACTTTTCTTGGGTACCTATTACGCCTTCTCTCGTTACTCATTCGCGGCCTCTATTTTGGTGTCTATACTGGGCTCGAAGTCTTGATTCTAACACCCTTGGTATACTGGTACCTAAGGCCAAGTCGACATGGGAGGGGAGTTGTCTTGCGAACTTGCAAAGAATGGTTCTTGGGAGGTGCAACCGGTATAGAGTATCAGCCCTTGCCGGGACCCACGTGTATTCGACTGCTAAAACTCGAAGCTGCGTCATCCAGTGCTGTGATTCGATGCTCTTCACGTCACGTCGATTTGGGCTCCGAACCAGACTAGACAGCGCTTTCGTATACCTGGAATCAGGATACTACTCGGTTTCTGGCGGTATATTATCTCATCAAGAATGCTATAAAAGACTATCGTCAGGGTAGGGATGTCAAGGTCAAACCTGCACAGAATACAAGCGAGCTTAAACGCTCAAAGGTGATCGTTTGCAACGGTAGAGTCACTAAGATCCATTCCAATATGTATCACGCATTGGTCCAACTGAGGCAAAGATCTGCGCGTGAATACTGGGTCGATGCGATATGTATCCTTCAATGGTACCGTCATATCTGAAGGAAATACACCAGAAGTATCTGCTCGCTGATAAGATCAGCGATCTCGCCGAACGAGTTTCTCAAGCCCAGCTGATGGGTTGCATCTATCGGAACGCTGGATCAGTGGTCGTATGGCTCGGGCAAATGTCGATATTCTCGGAGAAGTGCGTACGAGTTTTCGCAAAGATCCCAACCCAACCAACAATGCCACTTCAAGTGCACTCGGATTGTCACAAAGACAAAGTGATGCCCACCAAGGCGATAGCTAGCATAGATCCAACAGTTTATAAGCTTGCCCTCATAGGTGCAGCGGCTGTCATCTCGTCTCAATGGTACGTGATGTCCATTGCAGAACGATTCATGAGCCACGGTCTGACGCTTCATATGTGTACTAAGGTTCATACGTACTTGGGTTGTACAAGAACTTTGCTGGGCTAGCGAAGTCGTTTATCCTATCGGCGAATCGGAGATAAGCGCTTGCGATATTGTTAAGAGCTTCGAGTTGGCCAAGGAATTCGTTCGTTCACTAGATCATTCGCTTGAGAACTTGACCAATTCTGCATTAAGGCCACTGGGCACTCCAAAAAGTGAAAATCAGCACTGGATCTTGAGGAAATGGGGGTCAACGTTCGGGCCAATCTGGATTCCGCAGATCTTTTACAGTATGTGAACATGTGAATTATTTCTAAGATCATAGAACCATCTGGATCATCGCTGACCTTTCTGTAGTAAGTCTATCGGCCAAGCAACCCCGTCAGGAAGCGAAACCATGCGTGAGGTCTATGTCTAAGCACTGCTAAAGGACATGCAGGCCCCAATGACGCTACAAGCACGCGACTATTTTCAGCAAGGCATAATGTGGACGCTCTCAGAATGTTTGCTAGCATGTAGCGGCCGATCAGCCACGGACGTTCGAGATCTAGTATTCGCAGGTCTGTCTCTTGTTAACACCAAAGGCCTCGTGATCGATCCGAATATTCTGCTCGAGGATTCCGAAACAACTACAACAGGCTCACATTAATTCTTGCCCGCCACATGTACGATCCCCAAACGATACCCCCTTCTCGGTCTGAAGGCAGATGATCGATCTTTCTCCGACCGAAAGCCTACGTCCTCAATCAATTTAAGTCCTCTCATTCCTAATGGCCTCTGGCCCGCATTAGTAGCCGACTATACTGTTAACAAAGCAGAAGTGTTCATCAATACTGCTGCTTGCTTACTAACGCAGTCTGGTACCCAGAAGTTACTTTCAATCGCAGCACATACAAATCGTCCCAGTGCGTAAGACTCTGACTGGTGGATATCGACAAGCGAGCATAAATTACTCGAAGACCTTCCGTCATGGGTGCCGGTGCCCGGGCCATGGACAACATGTTCTGCATGATACAAGCTTGAAGATCAACGCTGACTAGCCAGTCGCGCGTCAACGGACTTCTCGCTTCACAGGCCACCTCCAAATTCTGTGCAGGTGGCACGATTGGAAAATCTCCCAATATATCTTGGGATGGAAGAGCCCTACATTTGGATGCCGAACTTCACGATTCCATTGGGGATTTCATCATCGAAGACGACTTCTTCGACCTTTCCTCGCCGCAGCAGTTACAAAATCTGTTTGTCATATTATTGAACCATTCAAAGACATATGGTAAACGAGTGTCTGCTATTGACGCTCTTAATCGGGTGCCTCTAGGCCATACAGAACAAGATTACCCACAACTCTACCAGCACGCTTCTTCGTGGCTTTGTCATATTTTGGCATCTGCCGTCTTAACGCAATTGCGTTTGGAACGTCAAAAGCCATATGAAAACAGCCCTCGAAGATGTGACTATACGAGCAGCACCAGTGACAATTTTGCAGACTTGTTGATCAACTACCACAAGCAGAAGAATAAGGAGATGGATAGTTTGCTCGAGCTCTTCGAAGAGATACTGGCTAACTTTCCAGAACAACCATAGCCAGAATGGTCCAGAGCTCCACGGAAGCTTGACATGGACATGCACGTGAAATATTTAAAAGGACTTTCGAGATAGAACAGCTCGACGCTCAGGCAACAGGTGCCCGTAAAGTCATTCGCCTCAGTGCCCGTGAGGCCATGATGTACCACTTCCACGAATATCTAGAGAATCCAGACTTTCCCTCGTTCCAGCCATACACGTCCGAGACGAAGAACAAGCCGCAATCGACGCCGTTTGAGCCTTGCGACCCAGATGTTCACGCGCACCTCACAAATTTGGCTAGATCAGTACTTGCGTGGCGAAAAGTCTTCGTCACAGGCCGCGGAAATATAGGTCATGGTCCAAGATGGCTAGTAGGTGGTGAAGTGGTAGTGCTAGTAAGCGGTGCAGATGTGCCATACGTCCTCACACCGCTGAAAGTAGACCAGCAAGCCCGAGCACGACAACTGCGACTAGAAGTCGATGAGAATGACCAGAAATACTACGCAACAACGATGAAGCTGCAGAAAGCGGAGAGGCCGTCTTTCTGGAAGCCACTGAATGCTTTGTGGTATGAACGTCAACAAAAAAAATTGAAAAGACTCGATGAAAGGAGGTTGGAACTACAAGACAGATACGATCGGATATTGAAATCGGTGCAAACGCATGACGCATTCGTGCTACAGGACGAGGTATATATTGACAGTATCATGCATGGGGAGGGTGTAGGGTTGGTCTCAAGAGGGAGGATAACGATCGTATGACAACACAGGCTCTCGATCCGTTTGGCCATGAACAAGCAATCAAACGATGCATTCGTAAAACGAAGATACATGCGGTCAGGGAGGCGGGCGTGAAAGGAAAGTTGTATGGCGTCCTGCATATGCAGCACATGATGCTTGGCTTCCTCTTCAAGCCCAGGCCATGACCGCCTATCTCGAGGAAAACGTTGACCCAGACGCAAGCTTCGAATGGTTCCAAGTTCACGACCCTTTAAACACTTTCCAGAACACGCCATACTACACGATGAAGGGTCGGATGGGCTCTAGCAAGCCGGGCGACTTCATAGAGTTCGAGGTTTTGAAGGACACGGTTGTCGCTGTGAGCTGCTGCCCGTACGAGGAGGGTGGCTTCAACGGTGGAAAATCGACTGAGATAGCAGTGAGCTGGCAGACGGCAGAGTGAGCGTAATCAGATCGTTGGATTGGAGAGGGTTTGTGCAAGAGGTACGTGGTAGGAAGGAATCGCTTCAGATTGGCCGTAGCTTTTGCTACGTGAATCAGTAGCAGCAGAATACTTGAAGTCTTGAATCCTTGAAACTAGTACATGCGACCATAGAATACTGAGAACTAGGATACTCGTTCGCTCTGTCATATTTACTGATGTTATGTTGTTGCCAGTTTCCCGAAACAGGGAACAGTTTTCGCGATTCAGGCATTGCTTAGCTAACCACCTAATCCAGCCTCACGACCATTTCAGTAGCATTTTGAGCTCAAAACACAAGATCGATCCACGTGTCCGTATTACCTTTTGCGGTCATGTCATGGCGAGGACGCCGCCTTTCGTCTCTGGCGACCTCGAACGCATGCAAGTTCAAGAGTGTCTGGAACGGATACCCAGAAGTGTTTGAAAGCTATAAGGCTTTCCAGTCTTCTAGCATAGAGTGTGGTCTCGCTTTCGTTGTAGAAGCTATATCTTACAGGTAAATTTTGGCAGCTTTGTACTCGAGAACCAGTCGTAACAAAAAATGGCACGGCTAGCGCGTCCTGAAGTGAACTTTTCTTGGGAGCTGGATTTAGCACAGTTGCAGGATAGAACCTTGCAACAGGAGTAATTACGCCGGATAACGGCGTACGTCCTTCATACGCGACTAGCACGGTGTAGACACTAGGACTAGAGGTGCATAGATGAGATCTTTCCATGCTTTCTTCTACTATAAAATTGTTAGAAGTAGATCGAAGAGGGGTTTCAACGCTCACTTCTAACTTTGGCAGTTTTTGCTGAGTAACAAAGGCGCTGCATTGGTTTATAGATGGACGTTACTATAATTCGTCGCGTCTGTTGTTTCGGTGAGCTGGTGGTATATGGTATGATGTGGTCGGTAAAAAAATAGCTATGCATTTGATAACGGTAAGAACAGACAAATTTGCGTGAGAAACAAAGAAAACGACCATCCACACTAACACTACAGCGACTCTAGCGCTGCCACGAAGGACCAGGTCGCCAAACACAATCTTCTGTCATTCACACGATCCCGCCGTGTAAGCCTCGATTTCCTGCAAAACCACCCAACAGTGGCAGTATCGTGGCTACCCACCTCCTGGTATGTTGTCAAAACTACTGGATTAAGAGCCTTCGACCTTTGGTGCAGCCGTCTCCAGTTCGTTGTCCGGCGCACCCGCCCCAGGCTTTGGGTTGATCCTCCAATCGATCTCATCAATTTTCTTCCCAAACGGCGCATGTAGGCTTCTATCCCAGGCCAAGATCGGCGGTGGCAACGGCTCTCCTGCCTTCACCTCGTCGGCATTATATCTCCAAATCTTATTAACTTTGCTGTCAGGACCCGTGATAATGCCAGCCTCGACCGCGCCCCAATAACTCTGGTCTCGCATCAATGGTTCCTTTTTGTCGCTGAATAGCATGTGCAATTCAGGCTTAGAATCCGCGGCTCGACGAGCCTGAGCAAAGGATAGTGCAAAGTTGGGTAAGTGCGACTTGGTAGGGTTCGCCTTCTGATAGTCGACCCACATCGAGAATGCAGCCGTGCCATGGTATGTATCATACCAGTCATTTAAGTAGCCTATATTAGAGTCCTCGGCTGCGAAATCCTTGAAGACTTTTCGTTCAGATGAACCGGAGACCGCTAGAAGACAAGGGGCGTTAGTCGTATAGCTTTGATTATCGTTCTAGCTCACATGGAAGTAAATTTGACGATGTTGAGAATAAAAAAGAACGAGAAGAGGAATTGCGAATTCAACGGGAGGGTTCAAATATACTCACCTTTACCTGAATACATTAAGTATCCGCCAGAGGCGGGTGGGAGTTGACCCTCCTTGACTTCTAAATCAAGAAATTTGTTCTATTGAATTAGAGAATGTTAGTTACACTGGAATAATAAACTGCGTAAAAGAGGCAGAGAACGTGCTACATGTGCACGTGCTCTTCGTCTGCACGCAATATACTTACTTGAGGGGGGAAGTCATGTACATACCCATTCCGATAGCTCAGGTTCTTGATTCATTCCATTAGGTGCCGGACCAGTATATCTTGCGGGTGGAGGCATTAGAGGAACATCATCGGATGCTTCGACGCCATCAGTAGCGTCTTTGTCGTCCGAACTTTTCTTCTTTCTCTCCCTAATGGCCTTCAGTTTATCGTCTAACTTCTTCCTGAGGCCCTTCAGCATGCGGGGTTCGATCTCATAGTAGACGCCCGCCGTATCGGGAAGCTTCGTAGTGGAGATACCTGATGAGTGACAGGTTGGTAATCACGTCTAGTATGTTATCTTGATGTAATAGCTCACCAGATTGAGGTACATCGATTGCTCGCCCGTACGTTAGCGAAGCAAAGTTACTGAGCAGTGCAGCGGCGACCAGTAGCGATTTCAGCTGCATTTTGAACAAGTGCAAAGGTTCTAATAGGGACTAGAACGGCGAGGAAGATCTTTGAGACGACACGAAGTCTACTCCGATGAATAAGAGAACGTGGAAAAGCTTGTCTGAGTGAAAAGAAAACGAGGTATGTCCCTGGAATGAGATGCTAGGAAAGAAATGGAGGAGGTTGTCTGGTGGATATCCACTGCTTAACATGGAGTACTTATACACTTCATAACACGGGATATGTGTTCGTGCTTGTTGATTTTGGAAAATCCGTGAGCTCGAAATAGAGTCTCATCTGCTTCGCCGCGTGAAGGATGAGGTTCTCAAACGCAGGTAGAAAGAATTGGTCCAGACGATAGGATAGATCACATTCCATCGTTCTTGACCAAATTTGAGATACAGTCATCTCGACCAGAAGGCGGTGTTGCTGGGCGCTAAATCCGAGGTTCCTTGGTATCTTATGGGCGCTGTGTGCGACGATCTTGGTAGTGGAGAACAGGATCAAAGGAACAATAGCCATCGTCTTGTGGTCCAATGAATGCTGTTGAAATTGTTTCGGGTGTATTAAGTGATCTGATAAGAGCAAGCGCCGTTTACTAGACCTTGAAACACCTCGCCACACGCGTGCATCCGAGGTCTGCAAGGAGGCGGCTAAACTAAGTAAGGCGCGACGCACCTTGAGGTCTGCATTTTGGCGCGGTCCCCCTGTTCTATTGCCCCGTCTCACATCGCCGCTAATTTTGACTCTTTGCCACCATCATCTTCAGTGTGCCGCCCTCACCATCTAATCCGCCGTCAATTTTCGGCACAAGACGACCGTCCTACGTCCCTCTCTCCAATTGCAGAACTGTCTAATTCATCGATATTCTGTTTTCTAATACTAGCACATCAAATACACTACCTCTGTCCGTCTGTTCAAGATGGGCTGCGCACTCTCATCCGTCCCGTCACTATGCCGTAAACTTACCAGCAACCAACTTCGCCACGAGGAAGCGGTCAAATCCAATCCAGCGACTTTCGATCAGAATTTCAATCCATTCCCGAGACTCCCATACGAGTAAGATGCTTCCTATCCTCAACAAGCATTTAACATGGCACTGATCGTGGTACCGTTTCAGGCTTCGACGACAGATATGGATTGAATGTTTGTTACAGGAGAGTCCGCGAGTGTACGCTCTAGAACTTGACATCAATCTTACGAATGAAGATAACGATACCGACATGTATATGCGGCCTACAGATGTCAAATTTGCTCCTGCGAGACCATTTGATGGCAGAGACGAACAACGCGACCTCATCACCGCCACCGATGCAAGTCGCAGGATTGGTTCAACTTGCCGAGAAGCTAGAGACGCCACAGCCTTCATTCTACCAGACGTATTCGAGATGAAAGCCAACCCGAAACCTTGGCCGGGAACATCTCAAAAACCACACATATCGACGGGAAGTTTTCGATTCAACGCGAAGCGAGACATAATCGGAGTGGTCTCTGCTTATAGCGAGGAACTAAAGTTTGTTCGGACATGGACACGACGAGGCCACATACTTCCGAACGCCCAGATCATTCGACATGTAGCGCTCGACACATGCATGACTGAAGATGTACACATTCAGAACATTTGGTTGAAATGCCGTTGTGGAAAGCCAGATTGTGTGGTCTGCTCTACGGACCCAATGCTACAGTTTCTAAGACTGTTTCCGAACCTAATGTCGTTTCACATCTTACAACACTCTACCAGCTTCATGGCAGATGAACGGAGTGCCACGGAGGACGTGGAACCAGTGAGCTTATGCGATTGTAAGAATAGCGGAAAAGGGATTGATCATGACTGGCCCATCTTCAAGGGCATGCCTGATAACTCGCATTTCGTTTCCTACACGGAAGACAGTGGTTGCTCGTATCCCGAGCTACCGCGACTGGCATATGATAGAAACCCATGGGGATCGCGATGGCCATATTATGATACGCTGAAAGATCTCGACATTCGAATACTCAGGCGCGTGAATTTAAGCGGAACATGATCAATAGTAGCCCCTTCTCGGTTTCCAGATGCCCTTACGTCTAGAATATCTCGAAACGTCAATGAATTTGTGAGCTTTCGCAGAGCTTTCGCCGCTTCGTTTCATATCGAGACATAACGATTACCAGCCCAAGAAACTCCAGAATAACATTTTGAATTCGGTCTTGTACACTAATTGTTATTTTTAACTTTGGATTTCATGGTGCATGTACCAGTCAGCACTATCTTGAGTACAGAAATGTCAGCATGCACAGTATTGACGCGCGCTTCCAGTTCTATATCAACGCTTAACAATCCCACGGTACCTGAACCTTGAATTAACTCGGATGATACCCCAGATATGCCTTTCTATTCTTCGACTTCGCTGGGTATATTGGAGCAACAAGGCCAAGAACGTCTGCAGATCCTTACGGGACTCTAAAACAATATTGCCTCCTACTAAGCTTACCGAATTTGCAGACTACGCCAAGGTTGAATCATGTTTCAAGGCCTTTGCAACGCATTCGGAATTTTAGAAATCATGTTTTGATCTCAGACAGCACAGCCCATTTCGCGGATAAGCCACTATTTATCGCTATGCCAAGCACTGTGAAGAGTGCAGAGAGACAACATCAAATTTAAGGTATGTATATCTAATAGCTTCCTCAGTAGAGAACAGTAGGACAGAACAACACTTTTACAACATTAACAACTTCGAAGCATTCGGTTTCACATTTTCTCATTTTCTCATTTCCAGTCCACAGTTTTTTGTTCATACTCCGTTCCTTCTTCTTTATTCTTTTATCCCCATCGAATTGTTCCTCTTATTCAGCTACTCATTATGGCCTTTGCAGCTGCTATGGGAATCGATTTCGCCATCTCGGGCATCACCATGGCTGCTGCATTAGCACCTGTCGAGGAAAAGCCAGTAGCTCGTATAGGTATTGGTTCCACGATGCTTGGTGCAACGGAGGATGCTCGTACCAATGGCGTTATGCCGAATCTTTACTTATACGATGTTCATGGCAAAATGTTTGCAAAGCACGGTATGTTTTGATCGGTTCAGCAGTCTACCTCATGGCAGTCAGGGCTGATCTAAGGGTCCACACAGAATCAGGAGATCTCATTGAGGACGGAGTGAACAAGCAAAATGACTTCATTATTATAGATGGAGCAGAAAGGACGGCCGAGCCAGAGTACCTTACGATCCAGGCCCGGTCTGACGATGCTACCTGCGTCACTTGTACGTTACGTCCTCTTTGTTCAATCAGGAGAACTAATCGCCTAACTCTTTAGATGTGACCGTGACAGGTGCTTCGGGCGCCCAGCGAACCTGGCATGCCGGTTATGTGAAAACTTGCCAGGAGCAGGGCGGTGGAGGTTTCTATTATCCTTCACCCAACACAGTCCCTGACACAGATTTTCGACCGGGTTGTGTTTGGCTCAGCAACGACGACCGCTTCATGCAAGCCATTTCCGTTCACCTCCCGAGCTTTGGCTTTCCTGAGGAAAGTCTGGCTGAGCAAACCGCAGAACAGTTCAAAGATTACCCTCAAACCCTCTGTCAGGCTCCAGGCCGAATGTCTCTCTACAAAACTTTTGATGGCGAGCAACCGGAGTGCATCCCGTACTACAATAAGATCCTGGAAAAGTTCAAGGAGGCCGATGTGGACGAAGAAAAGGGCATAAACGAAGGCTTCGATAAGGACTTCCAGGCTGTGGTAGACGGACATACACTGCCACCACGAAAGTTCTTCTTCAAACCCTCCCGCAAGGCTATTTCCCGTGAACGCACCTGCGACTATTCTAAACACAAGCTGTTCAACCAAGAGATCCAACCTGGCAAATCACCTGTGGAAGATTCGCCCCAAGCTCGCAAGGAAAAAGAAGCAGCAGAGAAGAAGAAGCAGGAAGACGCAGCAGCCGCTGACCGAGCAGCAGCGGAAGAACAGGCGCGCAAAGATGTGGAAGACCAATTGAACGAGCAAGGACAGAATCCCAATGGAGCACCATCAGGTACCGGCAGTTTTGGCGGCGTCGCGGGATTGATCCCAGCTGATCAGGCAGGCAAACCCGTGGATCCAGCGGAGGCAGCGAAAAATTTGGAGGAGTTCAAAGAGGAGCAGGCGGAGAATCCGGTCAAACCTGTACCAGCAAGTACGGCCCCGACGAGCCAGCCGACTGGTGATCCAACTGCTGAGCCTATCATTGATATCAAGCGCCGGGGCGCGCGCTCACTTCAACAGGGGCAGCAGGATGAGGAGATCAAGAAGATGCTGACGAGACGCGAACAGCTTCGCGTCAAGGGAGACTACTGTGTCGATCAGTTGAGGATCAGTCACCATGTTGAGCATAGTGCAAGCGAGTTGTGTGGGATGGATCGCTCATGGGGCCCGGATTTCATCTCTGTGGTGGAAGGCTTGTATTGCGATATGTGCGAGAGAGATTTGTATCCGCTTTGCGCAAATGAGCATCAGACTGAATGCTTCGATATCGATGAGAGAGTTTTGAGGAGTTCAGAGAGCTTAAGGCAGAAGGCTAAGAAATATATTAGTGTAGAGGTCTGGCGCGTATAGATATGTCGCAGACTGGAAAATAGGATACAGCGCGACTTATAGAATGTAGGTAGATACAGTAGAGTGGTTTATAGCTATTGACTTTGAAACTAAGATGTAGCCTCTTACTAGGCCTTCGTTCACCCGTAACAGTTTAAGTCCGCTTGGCGTCTGCATGAACAGCGGCACGGCCGGATAAATATAATCGTTTGCCTTCCCATCGCAACTAACTCATTTACCACCCTTTGAAACTCATCCTCCACCATGGAGCCAATCTACTCGCGTGATGATTGCATCGCCACGATTCGTGACTTCTACGACTTCTTGGGCAAGATGTTCTTGGATGTACCCGCGTCCATCATCTACCCACCTCCCGGCGGTTGGCCCAACATGACTCCCGAAGTCATGGATTGTCTGGGCAAAGATCTAAAAGTCATAGATTTGCTGCGTCATCTGCCATTTCCAGATGACCAGCTTTACACAGCGCGGCCAGATTGTTTGCCCGGCTTCTGGTTCTATGCCTGGAAGACTTTGGCGGACAAGCTGAAGGAGGAGAAGGCAGACGGAGAAGATTTGCTACTCGCAACAGAGGGTGAAGAAGACCAGTTTGGCGGCAAGATTCCTAAATACTGCGTGGGCCTTACGCACGCGCTCAATATCAGCGAGCACGTAATGCTGTTGGACATCGAAACTGGGCTGGTGTATTAGATGAACTGCCCAGAGGAAATCTTGAAGGCGTGCGATCCTCAGCCATCACATCTGGTGGATCAGTCTGAGAGCGAGGCAAAAGCGGAACAAGAAAGAAGCGCCGCTGTTGCAGAGGGACAAGAGGATGACGCCGAAGATTCAGACGACGAGGATAATGAGTCTAGCGATTCAGAGGACGATGACGAGTCGGAAGACGTGAAATGGGGACCCTGCTGGCCGATCCGTCAATTCTTCATGATGTTGAAGAACCACTTCATCAAGTTGAACTTCATTCTTCATAGTAGTTCGCGCATCATTCAAATCTGGACCGGGCGATACACCGTCCATGAACAAATCCCAAAAGGTGTTCCGGAATTTCTACAGTCTATATATCACAAACATGGGTGGCCTAATCTAGAGGTGTATCAGAAAGAGGCGTGTTTGGAAGAGCTCAAGGAAGCGACAGGAACTAAAGGTACTAGATACTACAACCTCAATCAGTACTACCAGAACCGTGGATACTAGAAGAAGAGTCGGGAACGAGGGGGGGCGAATAATGCAGTATCAGTTGATATGACCCAGACCGTGAAGCAGACTTAGGCATTTAAATAGCATATAGAACAAGGTTCGCCTAGGTTAAAGCCCCGTTCCAGAGTGACCTCAAAGCCTAAAGTCCTGACCAGAGTTGAGATACAACCCCGCTGGAATGCGTACGGGACCCAATAAGGCCTTGCTTGCAAGCTGACTGTGGGGACTTTTGAGGCAGGCACCAAGATTTTAGTATAGCCTTGAATTAAGACAAGTTCTTGATAAGCTATTCAAGCTCCTTGGGGATGAAATGTTTCTATAGCATCTGATCGTGGCTAGTATAGGCCGCTAACAGCCTGGAGAGTCTCTAGTACCTTACCTGCTTGTAGCTGGGCTCTATAGCGTTAGTATGTCATAACAGTAAGGCTCTCTACACCCATGCAGTGGTACTGCACCCTACAGATGCACAACATACGTCCTTGCTTTGACCGATATTGAAAAGTGCCGTGAATACCTTCAAGGTAAATCATAGGCACAATCAATTGAGGTCGAGCTTTTCGGTAATGAAGAGGAGGGCAAACAGATGCGCCACAGATTGTTGCAAGAACTGTTTGTCATGCTTTCTGCTGCAGCGCGTGTTCAGAGAAAGCGATACACAGCCAGCGATACGGTCTCAGTCGGACATATCATTGCGAGACGAAACAGGTCAATGGAAGCAGGTACACCCTTGTCGTCGACCACCTCGATAGTGCTGCAGTAGGTGAACAGAAGTATTTGTTCAGCGCATCTTCGATCGTTGTTGTCGTACGTTGTCCTATGGCGCCACATTCACCGGCAATGCAAATTCGGTAATTCTAGTGATGATCGCTAGCAAGATATTCCAGAACCTATCAATTGAAACCTAAGGAGGACTTTGAAGGAAGGGTTACGCTGTTAGGTGAGTATATTCGTGTGTAAACGGCTGTTGAGCACGTACGATAAAGGCGTCCCTGAACGAACAGCAACGGTCAGTCCAGTATCATTATCCACGCGGTGCTATCTCGGCTTGACCTCGCTTAATCTCTATTATTCGTGTTATGCCATGCGCTTGCAAGGCGCAAGCGCATTGTGTGGTACGTTGTCGGCATTGAAATAGATCTGATAAGAACCCCGTGATGAAAAACATTGCATGAACGCTACTCAGGTTTACGTGTGACCTGCCTTCTCGATGAGCATATCGTTTGGAGAATTTTCGCATTACTTTCTTAGTGACTACAAAACCACTGTGTGGCTATCTTACCCTCTTTTAGTGCCATTCATGCTGCGAGTGCAATTAGACTGGTAAATGGTTATACCATACCGAACCTCAACCCACGCTTTGACCACCCCTAACCTAAACCCAACCCATTAACCACTCTAAGTGCGATATGTAGATTTTCAGTTCAAGATGATCAGACACTGAACGTCCTCTAACCACTAGTATTGATGCTACCTATACCAATAGCCTTACTTATCTCCCGCCTCCTTAAACCCAACAAGCTCATTGCTCATAACCCATAGCCTCTCCTCGCCCTCAGGGTCATATGTCCACTCTACGTACCCAGATTCCATAGGTCCCCACCCCTCTTCGACCGGCTTACTTACCTGACAGTCGTCCAGATACAAGCCTCCCCTCCCCTCCCACACGTGCGCCACAGCTGCCCACACCGTCGTAGCAGCACCCTGCTCTGGAGTCTTTCGCGTGGCGGCCAACACAGGATCCTTGGCATAACTGGCGAACTGCTCCTCTGGAATGAATTTGGCCAGCGCTGTGAATATGACGCCAGGGTGAAGTGATAGGCCGTGGAGACCCTTTGCCCCGTAATGTCGCTCAATGTAGTTTGCAAACCAGATGTTTGCGGTCTTAGCATGGGCATAGGCATGCTCCGGGTGGTATTCGCCGTGACGAAGCTGGAAGTTGTCGAGCTTGGGGGGAAAATAGCGATGTGCCATTGATGCTACGCTGACTACGCGTGAGTGGAAATCGGGCCTGGTGGAGGCAAGGAGCGCAGGTTTGACGAGCTGGAAGAGCAAAAAGTGCGCGAGGTGGCAGGTGCCCACCTGCAGCTCAAACCCGTCTTCAGTAGTGCCTTCAGGACAGGACATGATGCCGGCATTGTTGATAAGGATGTTGAGTTGGTTGTTACTGGCGGCCAGGAATTCGGCGGCGAATTTGCGAACAGATGTGAGCGAGTTGAGGTCAAGGTGGGAGAGCTCGACCTTGCCAGGCTCAAGGATGTCGCCAAGGGCTTTTTTGCCCTTCTCAAGATCACGGACTGTGGCGAAGATGCGCGCACCAGTCAACTTGAGGGCGCGGACGGTCTCAATCCCTATACCAGAGCTGCAGCCAGTAATCAAAATGGTCTTCCCAGCAAGCTTGCCATTGAGACCCTCATCTTTGATAATCTGCTCCGCAGTTGGGCGCGAATCGCCGGGGCCCTTAGGACTTGCGTGGACAGCAGCGTAACGCGTAAACTCGGGAGAGCTGTATTGAGCTGGGTCGAAAGCTGGGAAGGGCATGTTGCTGGAGAGGTGCAAAATCACAGAACTTCAACAATAAGAAATGCTGAGTTTGAATGTAAGAAGTATGATCGGTAAACTTGATACTGTGACTTGAATTGACAGTGAAAGTATGAAGATGTCTTATATAGTACATTAGCTCGGTAGATATTCGGAGGCTGCTGCCATAATGCCACGGCCAAGGGTAGAGTTCAACAAAAGATTCTCGAGTGAAAACGGTTTCAAAACATGTCGATTTTGACCTGGGGATGGGCAGATTCCCGTTCAGGTTCTGATTAGATCAATCCTTAGTTCATCGGACGTGCACTTGATTATTATATGGGTCGGAGTTTTCGGAGTTAGGGCGGACTTGTTTGTGCAACAATCGTAGGTAGCCAAGACGCTTGGTTGTCTTAGCTGTCCAAAGAACAACCGTCTTCTCGAATATCCAATGCTCAGTCTACCAGTACCGATTTTCATCTCTTAAACCTTTCTGCCGTGCCTTGCCTTTCCTGCAGCCTTGGTTTTATCTTCCACCACTTTGCTCTCTTCTCTTCGCGCGGTTCTGCTCTGATTTTCCATCGCGGACGCATGACGCGTTTTACGTACAGAAGGCTGGTTTGATAGTCCGGAAGTAGCCGTAGCTACGGAGGTAGACCTTTTGGCCTTGCCTTTCGCTGTGATATCGGATACGAAGGGTAACGCTTCCTCATGCTCTTTCATATCTGCCTTTGTTTTACCACAGGTGGTCTTCGCTTTACGCTTCGGGGGTACCCTGGCCTTCGGGGCGGGTACTGGTTTTGACACCAGAGGAGTGGGCGCTGCAGAACTCACAGCTGCCTTACACCATGCCCGTGTTCGTGGTGTTCGTGCGTCTTTTGGAGATGGCTTGAAACCGTATTTGTTCGTGGCTGGTGCGGCTTTAGAGGAAGCAACACTGGATGCTGGTATATCCTTGCGGGAGTTTGTTCGACTGAGCGATTGATTGCCCAGCATTGAGGACTTTCTCTCAAGCTTGGGCTTCTTACTAACTGGAGCGGAAGTATCGGAGTAGTCTTCATCAGCTTCATCATCTTTGTAAGGCGTCTCAATGGTCTCTTGTGCGTCTTCGAAGGGGATACTTTGCTCTTCTGAAAGGTCTTCAACGTCTCCAGGCTCGCTAATTCCAGACGATGAATCATCATCGCGTGAACCACTATTGTCTATATTAGGATTATCTTCGGCCGTCGGCTTGACGTCCCCGTTCTGGTCAGCGTTCCGTGTTCTCGTTACTCTGCGAGCGTTCGTGAAGAGTCCTCTTGGAGGCGTGGTAAGTGCTGGTAATGGAGCAGGCTTTGCTGTGTCTATCTTGGATGCTGGAAATAATCCTTCCTCTTCCTCTTCGTCTTCCATAGGTTCATTCTCTTGTCTCTTTGCAGGACGAGCATCGGGACCCTCCATGACAACCATTACTAATGCTTTGGAGTTCTCTTGCTTCTCCATCAGCTCTGGAGTAGCTTTAGGCTCTGCCATGGGAGGTTTGTCCATCTCCAGGGTACTAACAGTAGCACCGCTACCTTCAACAGAGACGAATGAGTCGTGGTCGTTGCCGCGAACGGCTGGTGATTGTTCGAAAGCTTTCGCACGTGGCCTGAGCTTACCCAGTCTGTCCAGCTTGAAAAGCTGCCGTGAGATAGGTATCATGTCTCGCTTCGCGTTTGAAGGGCGATCTCGGTATTGAGTTGAGCTGAGACCTTGAAGCTCACGGTGGGAGACATTTTGTCTGGATTTTGATATGCTGGGGACTTCTTCAACTGGAGGAACGTACTTGCTGAGTGTCACTGGAACCTCAACGTCGCTGTAGTGCCCTTCCATACCGGTATCGTCGCCTTCGTGATCAGAACATCGCATCTCCGTATCACTACTCAAAATCATGCTCTGCGATTCTTCATCCGCCTCGTCCATAAAAGTGATCTCCTTCTCTGCATTGACCGCACCACGTCTGGTCTTCGCGAACGATGGCTGGGGTTTGAATTCCAGCTCTTCGAAAACCTTACTCCGCTCCTTGACGGCGCTAGGACGTGGCTCCGCAGGCGTACCCCTCCTCGCCTTCTTCCTCGGTGGGGCGTCTGAGTCTGTCTCTGATGCGTTCTTGGTCGTGTTTGACGATTTAGAGCGTTTGCAAATAGTTCGACCTTCTGGTGCTGGAGTCGGCGTTGGAGAGCCTAGAGGTAATGTGGATGGCAGTGGAGGATATGTATCCTTGGCCCTGTCTTGATCTCCAATAGACGAACTGCCTTCTACGAGACCGTTCTCAGGTATCCAATCGGCAGTTTTGCTTCCTTCTAGGTCGGATATAACCACCTGGTCTTCGGCTCTCGCGTCAGGCGGTTCGACCTTGGATGGAGACAGAAGATTCGACGGCCTCTGAGCTAGCTGTGTCGCAGATGTGTTCTGTTTGCTTGTCGATGCTTCGGCAGTTATTGGCCCTAACCCTTCATCACCTAGTGCATCATGTTGAGACGCGAAGGGTAGTGGCGGCAGAGACGCTCTTTCCTTGAATTGCTGGGCTGGTAACGGTGCCTTCAGCTGTGAACTGTGTCGCGCAGATACCTGGTCACTGATGATCTCCGGAGATGGTTTGACGGAGTGAACGTTGTGATCACGGTATTCCGATGGCAAAAGCTCGGCAAGACCAACGGGAGATATGTTGTCAGCTGCATCTTGTAGCTGCGTTTCCCTAGGCCCATCAACGTTCTCTTCCCTCCGCGATAGTACCTCAGGAGATACTGGTGAACCAGTTAAATAGCCGTCGTTCAGCGCCGAAGGAGTGGCTTGACTGACAGTCGTATGTTCAGATCCACTTTCTGTCGCATCACTGATCTGTGTGTCTCTCTTTGGTACGTCAGGAGCCTTGGCGGTTTGCGCGGGAATCACCAAGTCTGATTCGTGTACGGTGCGGATACTGTGGTATGGGGAAGCTGGCAAATGAAGAACAGATGAGGCCTTGACCCCGTCGTTGTGGTTTAAGCTGACACAAGGTTCCGCCTCGGCCGCGATGCCACCTGCAAAATGCTTTTCTTGATAGGCCGCCGGCTCAGGCATCATAACTGTCCCTTGATCTGTAGTCATCCCGCCTTCAATCTTAGAACTGATATCACCACATCTAGCGGCAGCGGCGATCGATACACCGTCAATGTCCATGTAATCTTGAACCGCAGCATGTTTTCCATCGTCGATACGCGAATCCAATTCAACATGCTCGGCAGGTGAGAGCGACACAACAGTCTCGGTGACTTCGGTGACAGGCGCGATATTGTTCACTAATGGCAGGTCCTCTGAGTCGAAAGCTCGATCTTCTGGTCGGTCGTTTGATAAGTGTGTTCTTTCACGTACGTGCGCAGCGTCGCCATTGAAGAGATCACGGTCTTTGTCTTGACCGATTGGGCACAACGTGCCAGCAATACTGTCAAATCCTTCCTCATCATGAACTTCGCTATCCGATGTACCAGGTTTCTGCTCGCCCTCTTTACCATTCGACCAATCAAAATCTTCAATCTCCCACAAGCCTTCCTCCCAATTGTCTGCGAGCGGGCTGTATGCGTAGTAGTCCGGCGGGTGCGCCTGGTCGTTGATTCGGCCATCGGCGTAAACAATCGGCGCGTCGTTTGTGTAACCTAGCCCTTCCAAAGACCAGACTACCACGTCTTTAGTGTCCAACATCTCGTGACCAATCTTTCCGGAGAGAACTTCGTAGTCGACCAGCTCACCGAAGAACTCCGTGCTATAAGCTAAAGTAGAGGGTAAGTTCGGGTTGTTAAAGACGGCAAAAGATTCCTCTGAATCGTATTCCAAGTTCATGCTGTGGTGGAGGAGTAGATACGCGCAGCCGTTATGTAAACAAACTGATCTCAAAGCGACAATCGTGCAAGCGGTGTTTTGTCGACCTGGGACCTATTGCTCTTTCACGCGTCCAAAACAAGGTATTGCTACCAGTGGAAACAGGCGCTTCTTTCCGCTATCTTTCCATTATCAATTCGATCTTCGCATGCGCTCTTGGTTCTGTGACTGTTGAAATAAGTTGAAAGTGCAGCGCTGGACATCAGCAAGGTAATCGTTTGTTGTGGGCGATCAAGAACGTCACAATTCCACAGTGTGCTGTCGCGAGACCTAATTTGGAAAACTCAGAAAGTTTTTTTCGCTTGTCAACGTTAGGTCTCAAAGTGAAGGTGAGTGAGTGAGAGCAACGCGTCCTCACGTGTTGACGTGGTGCGGTGTGCCTAGCCGAGCAAACCACGAGAGGTGTATCATGCCTCACCATATATGTCACCAAAAGAAAGTTGAAATCGTGTACGTATATATTAGTTTGGTTAGGTCTCCAGTTGCTGGTGGGTATCATGTTCAAGTCCCCAGCGCCTCACCAGTCTTCCAATTCTTGCTCGGCCAAAGGTGATATTATGTGCAAAGTAGGTGTTGGAGAAGAATTTGTAGTTTAGGAAAGTCGCATATGCTTTGTTGTATCGCTTGAGGCCCGTCATATAGGTATCGCATTACTGATTGAGTTGCCCGTGTCCACGGGCAGGGCCAATACGCTGCTGTGGTCAGTGCTGAATCTACAAATGTTTACGAAAAACTCACCTCTTTCCCGTATCAGTTGCGCAGCAGCAGCAGAGCAGCGACGCAGGCCAACAGAAGATCTATGAAACATGAGTGATTGATCGCGCGCGATTGAGGTGATACCTACAGCCATGCCCACTGTGACTACGAAGCCGATAGTAGGTCCAATGACTTTACAATGACATGGGTTCTGGTCACTTTTCGCGTGTCCATAGTTAGCATAACGCGTAAGCTTTGGGCCGGCGAGTTACATACGTTCCGCACTGGAAGCACACGATCGGAAGAGGCACGAAGTCGCACATGTTGACAAAAGAAGAATAGCAGAAAAGCTGGGAATGGCTTCTTTTTTCTTAGCGATAGTAGATGCGAGATGGAGTTTTGGACGTTGCCAAGTGAGGAGATGCGGAGTGGAGATAAAGACGTGGGAAGACTGAAGTTGTGATGCTTGTTGTTGCGCTAACCTACGTCATCTCCGGGCGATCGCGAATCGGAGACACGCGTCAGCCACATCATGCTTCTTCAATTCGATCCTTCGCATTCAACAACGCTTAGACCTGTCTAGCAAATGCAGCTATGTACAAGATGCGTTTCCATGAACTTGTTTTCGGACACTTTATCTGACCAATGACTGGCAAGTGCCTGGTCTGTATGAAGATTGGGAACAAGAGCGCGGCCAGCTTGTGAGCATGGCCCGCGTGCTCGGGCTTGTTTGGTCTTGTCTCCAAGACCTTTGTTGCGAACGCGCCGAAACGCAGAGTGTGGACGCCAAAATCAGGATCTGACGACTGCCTGTAGCCCCGTTCAAGACTCGCGCAAACCATCAAGAAGCGCTATTAACGATCAACCCTCTATCTCTTCACGTACTAATTCCAGCTCGACAGTCCTTTGGCCTTCTCGAATCTTGCCCTTCAGGCCATCGTTATACTTGTCGAAACAAAGCCTCCATAGCCCCGGCTCGCCCTCGGTCTCAACAGCAATAAACCCCTCCCAACCCTCGAAAGTATACCGCTTCTCCCCGTTCGAGCAAAATCGGGCATCCCAAGGACCTGCTTGGCCCTCTTCTGCATCAACACGGAGTCCATGGCTAAGCTGGAAGATGTCCGAGTCGGTGTCTAGATATACCCAATTGAGCTGTGGCGGATCATTTGAGATGGTAGATACAATGCCTTCGTAATCCTTCTTTGGGAAAGGCAGATAGTATCCGGTGAACGGGTGATGTGCCGGTCCTTCGTATGTCGATAGCTCAACGTACAGTCGCCCTCCACAAAGTACGATTCGACTATTCTTGAACAACTCTTTGCGGTCTTCTGGCGTCCTCGCAGTCGCTCGGCATCGCATGTGGCACCTCTCGCCCTTCCAGTCCTCATCTCCGTCGGCAGCGGCATCGTTCTTCGCGTTCTCGGTTTGACTCTGTAGGGCGAGAACGGATGTCGCGGTCAAAGGAACTGTTCCCACAAGAGCCAGCAGGCCGAAGACCATCTTTCAAGGTTTACAGACAGTGGTAATAGTAACCCGAAACGATCATGGGTGTTGTGACTTGTTGTATATCTACCAAGGTATAGTGTGTGCTAGCTGATCAGGCCTCACTACTAAGGTATCTATCGCAAACCCCACATCACGACGCCAGAAAAAGAAAAGCTACCATACGCACCTAGATCATCTCGCGTAGAAGCCCATGACGAAAGTCAAAATACGATTCTAATGTGGCTGCATATATGGAGTGCAGAAGCCAATCAGAAAGCTAGTGGGCGGATGGTTTCCGGTTCCCGCTCCACTTAGCTCCAAGATGATCGACATGATCGATAGTGAATGCCGGGGCCAATGACGAACAACAAACCCCATACGGCTGAGCTGTGGAAGTTCATAAGTTGCGACGCTGCTTTGGGCGAGACGCGATGACCCTTTTGAGAAATTGTAGTCGAAGCTACAGCATTAGCTGACAACTTCACGCATCTCCTGCATTAGAGTCATGGGTAAACTTGAATCGCATGCAAGCTCATGGCCAATCCAACACTCATACTCGTAAGGATCACCTCGCCGACCCGTAGATCGATGATGCAGCTTCGGCTGGTGGATGCGGTCACTTCGGACGTGTCCGTCTAGTACCTTGCGTCGGGAAGTTTATCAATCAACGTATGCTCGCTCAGTGCTTGCAACTTTCCCATTCATACCCCTCGATAGCAAAGACGTGAGAGCTGGCGTGGTCAGCACAACTCCCGCATCGCAGAAAAGCGACGATACCGCAATTAACTTTACCTTCACCACAACCGCAACCACAACTCACACCTCCGCAAACCCCTGATAGCGAGATCGCCCCAGAATCAGAGTTTAAAATGGCGGACAACCTAACAAAAAAGTGGGTGTTTGACGCTTTCAAAACCTCTTGCCACATTCTAATTCACGACCAGCTTGGGCGACACCGCCTCCAACGCAACTGGCGGCCGTGAGGGAGGACCCGGCGAAACAATCGGTAAACTAGGCAATACCGTCACCTCCACAGTATCCCCAAAGAACAAGAAGAAGTCGAAGAAGGGGGGCAACAGCAATGATGAAGAGGATGAAGAAGCGAACGAGGGCTTCGGTCTTGATAATGGATCAGATGTAAAAGGCAGCCTAAAGGTGCATATCAAGTTGGATCTGGAAGCCGACATTAAGATCTATGCGAGAATTAGGGGAGATATTGCTATTGGAATCTTGTAAGAAAAACATGATACAACAAGTACTGTTCTCACAGGATTGTGACGTGGACGTTTAGACCCTTGGCAGTGATCATACTCACTGCGCAATTAATACAGGTGACTGTAGCTCATAGCGTCGTTTCCTTCGTCAACATGAGATTGTATCGCGCAGTGTAGACCTGACGATTTCAGTGACAAGACTAAGGCGTAAGTATCGTGGAGTGTAAAAGTGAGCACTCGGCGGGGACAGTGCAGGCAAGCACAACGTCAGTCGTTTGGGTCGGTATTCTACCCATCGTGAGATGAAGACTGCAAGATCAAGTAAAATCGCAGACGCAGTTGACTGATTGATGTGCGATGCAACGATCTACCCAACCTTTCCTGCCTCGGCTAGACGCGCTGGACCCTGAACGTCAGGCCGCATACCAAAAATAATGCTGAGAGTCATCCACAATGTAGTCGAACAATGCGCGGGCCGCTACCCCACGCCTTTCCAGAGTTCCAACGGTCACTCCATCGATTGTTCTGTTCGCGCCGCAGCTTTCCCAAGCTTTCGAGAGTTCCACGACGCGTCCAATTTCGGGAAGCGCATGGGAGAAGAGGGAACATGGCGGGGTATGAAGAATGGTCACAACAGCAGTTGATTGCCAGGATACAGGAGCTGGAGAAGCAGATAGGAGGGGACGCACAAAGAGCTGCTGAACTGGACTCATCCCCGACAAGCGAACCGACGCCCGCGCCTACAGAATCCCTCAAGCCATGGGAGTTGCGCACAGCCCGCAAGGCACCGCCGAAAGCCTTTGATGCTTCGAAATACAGCACACGGTTAATCGCGCTGAAGTTTGCCTACCTAGGACAGAAGTACAACGGCTTCGAGCATCATAAAAACAACACCACACCATTACCTACAATTGAGGAGGAGGTCTGGAAAGCGCTGGTCAAAACACGTTTGATAAATCCGATACCCACGGGCGGCGACGAAAGAAGATATGAGAGAATTGATAGGAAAACGTTTGCGAAATGGGATAGGGAAGGTGCTGATGTAAACTGGGACGGCTGCGAATACTCGAAATGCGGACGGACGGATCGGGGCGTGAGCGCTTTTGGGCAGGTCATTGGAGTGAGGGTCAGGAGCAACAAGCCATTGCCAAAAGTCTCTGAGCCTGTACAGGATGCCGAAGGAGGAAAAGAAGCGGATAATGAAGAATCAGCGTCTTTGTCAGACGACGTCCAAGACACCCCACAAAAGCCGTTCAACGATCTTACCGACGAACTCCCATATATCCAGCTTCTGAACCGTGTGTTACCCCCGGACATTCGTGTCTACGCGTGGTGCCCAAACCCGCCAGAAGACTTCAGCGCTCGCTTCTCGTGCAAAGAACGGCGGTACAAGTACTTCTTCACCAACCCTTGTTTCGCACCTGTACCTGGATCTTCTGGGCAATACAAGACCAACACCAACTACAACAACTCCAAACCCGTTGCTACTGAAAACCAAGAGACAATGCGCGAAGGCTGGCTCGACATCGAAGCCATGCGAAAAGCCTGCAAGTCGCTAGTCGGCCTCCACGATTTCCGCAATTTCTGCAAAATCGATGCAAGCAAACAACTCACAAACTTCCAAAGACGCATCTTCCACGCCGACATTGAAGAAGTGTCCTCACTGTCTGTGCCAGGATTCCTCTCCCACCCCGCTCTCTCTGCGCCCTACACCAACGGAGAGCAACCAAAACTATACTCATTCACCCTTCACGGCTCCGCCTTCCTCTGGCACCAAGTCCGCTCTTTAGTCGCCATTCTCTTCCTGGTAGGCCAAGGTCTCGAGTCACCATCTCTAGTCCCCCAACTCCTCGACATCACCGCCAACCCTCAACGACCAAAATACGAAATGGCATCGGACGCCCCACTCGTTCTCTGGGACTGCATCTTCCCGCACGCGCACGAAGTCCGCAGCACCGAAGAGCGAGAACACGGCTACCAAGACCGACTCGAATGGATCTACATTGGCGACGAAGGAGGCAGCGAGCCTAAAGCCAGAGGAACAGCCAAAGGAGGGGGTCCTGCTACCATTGGTCGCGGAAAATGGGGTCGCGGCGGTGTCATCGACGATGTCTGGGAGGTGTGGCGGGGGAACAAAATCGATGAGACGCTTTCGGGGCTTTTGCTCGATAAGATTGCGAATCTGGGACAGTCGACGCTGGATGCGGAGGTGCCGGCTGAGCAACAGAGTATTGGGATAGCGAGGGGTGGCCCGAGGGTGTTTGATGGAGGGGATCTGGGCAGGGCCAAGGGAAATTATATGCCCGTGTTGCAGAGGGAAAGACAGGAAAGTGTAGAGGTGGTGAATGAGAAATACAGAGTGAGGAGGGGCATTCCTGATCGTATTCAGGCGAAGGATGAGGATGGGGATGAATAGGTGCTGGAGTAGTGAGGCGTACGAGGGATTAATCGGTATACAGGCCCTGCGGCTAGAATATCCGTATGCTTAATCGAGTAAGAAACACTTTATTGGGTATCATAATCTGTCACAGTTTTTCCATGTAGCTTTGCGTTATACATGCACCGATACACACTTCGTCCCCAACCTTTTGCATGCCAATACACCCATATGTGGCTCCCCCTCCCACCTTAATCTCCAGTATTCAACTCCAAATCAATCTGCACACCGTTGCTAATCGCATAATCCGCACACGTGAGATTATCATGAAACGGCCTCTCCCCCTGCCTCTTCAGCATAATCTCATGCACCGGTCGCCCAATCTTTGCTGCAACCATGGCTTTCAACAGCTTGATGGGGTCGCTGGGGAGGCAGGGGACTTGTGTCTTGGTGCCTAGACGGTCGTTGATGGTGACGAGAATCATGGGCTCGGAGGGTGCAGCAGGAGCCGCAGGAGCGGATTTCTTTTCTTTTGGTTTGCTGTCGCGGTTCGAGTCGCGTGGTTTGCGGTCGCGAGAGCGGGAGCGCCGACGGCGATCACGGCTCGAGTCTCGTCGTCTGTCGCGCGACGTATCTCGGGGACGGCGATGATCGCGAGAGCGGTCGTCATCGCGTCTTCGATCGCGGTCCGAGGAATCTCGCGGTCGCCTCTCTCGGTCTCGGTCTCGGTCGTCGCGTCGTCTGTCTGGGTCGCGACGCTCGCGGTCGCCTTTGAACTTGAGGTTGCTGAAGTTCTTGGGTTTACGTGGACCGGGGGATCTCCGGGGAGAGCGAGAGCGATCGCGGTCTGTTTTGGAAGAGTCCATCGTCACAGGCTTTACTCGAGAGGTTTGTAGTGCAAGGAGGAAGGTGGAATGGAGGTAAGCTCGTGTGAGGCAGCTTGGTAGAAAACGTGACAATCTTATCGATAAGAAGGATGCTGAGCGCGTCATCCCGTTCCCCAGGCTTTCTCCCACCCCCCACATTCCGCTGTCCATAGTTTCGATCCTCTAGCGATGCTTGCTTATATTCCAACACCATGTTGACACTCATTGACCGCTTAAACTCTCCGCCGGCGCAAACATTCCACGTGCTGCAGCCAACGTCGTCAACAATCACATACACTGTCTCGACGCGTCCTGTTCCCAAAACACTACCCGCGCTGGTAGGGTACTATGCGGGGATATTGTTGAGAGTCTCACTAGGCTTCATAAGCATACTATCGCTATGGTCAAAGTTCTGCGTCACGAATGAAGCTCGATACGACCCAATTCTAAGACTATGGAAAATGGGACATGGTGTGGAAGCGCACCTCGTCAGGCTCACAGAAGCTTGCCAATGGCGATACTTGATACCTACTGCATGTATCATGCTCTTTCTGGTTTTTCGCCGCAACTACACAGGTACCTCGCTCCCTTGATCCTATCTTCTGCGTTCTAAGCTAAGGCAATCTACAGAAGAATCCCTCACCATACTCCGCGGCCTCGGCGTCCAGACCTCGACTACATCTTTGACGTATCTCCAGACACCCACCACGCGCTTTATACCCACCACGAGCATACAGGACGTTTTCATACACGAGGCGTTCAAGGGATTCGAAGTGAGATTCTATCTCATGGTAGTAGTGGAGGACGAGGAAAAGGTCGTCGTTGTGTTTCCGAGATTGCTACCGAGAAGGGAAACGCTAGAGATCGTTTGGAGGGGCGTAAGAGGAGGATTGTGGGAAGACAACATGAAGAGTGCAGACCGGGAAAAGAACGTTGAGAGCAAAGCAGCGGGGACGGTAGAATCATAACATGAATAAAGTGCTCCGATATATGTCGTAACAACCACATGATTAGAACCTCGTCCGCGTCCTACACATGCTCTGAGGGTTTGCGTAAGCCTCCTCATTGAGCTGCCGTAACATTGTATCCATACCTTCAGCTTCGCTACACTTTTACATGCATCAGAGCTCCCCGCTTACAACACTCTATCCGGTTGCTCTAGCCTCGTGGTAGGAATCACGTCTGCTCTATTCTTCTTGGTATCAATCTCGTCCTATCCAAACCCCAATACGCCATGTATCCAGACCCATACCCGTGCCCAATTTTCTAGTACCTATACCTAGTACTATAGTCCTTCGGCGACACAACCAGACCTCTACCCTTCTTCGCCCCCCGATATACCGTCTCAATAATATCAATAAACTCCTGCTTATCCTCCAACACCCAGTTCAGCTTGTTATTGTTTCCCGTTCCAAAATCACACATCATGTGCTTGTTACGGAAGAAGAACATGACAGTGCAAGGATCGTACAGCTCGTACATGGCCTTGAAATCGGGGACTTCGTCGAGGTCGCAGAGGTAGATGGCGCAGAAGTTCTTTACACGGTCGGCGATCTTGTAGAGTACCTCGTCTTGCGACATGCAGTCGGGGTCCGAGTCCCGGCCGAAGCGGATCAGAACTAGGCGGTCCTCCTCGCTGAGGATGGCTTGGTCGACGTGCCATCCTGTGCGCAGGTGGGGGAGGACTACGGAACCCATGATGGGTGGGTGGGTATGCGTGCGCGCGTGGAGTTTGGGTTGGAGGTGGGTGGCGGTGGAGGGTGAGAGGTCAGAGTATGTGGGGTTGACGGCTCGATACGGCGCGTGGATGTGTGCTTGATGCGATCGTAGGATAGGAATGGGCTGTGCGTCAAAGATTTTCGTATTGTTATGTATGCGCAAGTGTCGAATAGATAAATGGGTGTGCTGAAAGAAAGTTGCGTGAGGCAGCCATCGCGCCCGTGATCTAGAAAGTTCGGGACATCCCGAGCGAGATCGCCCCACCATCGCGTTCATCTTCAACCTCGACCTACAAATCTTCTACACTTCTCACCTAACTTATTACTACCCACCACTCCTGTAGCCTTCTACCAACTGATGTCGGACTAATGATATCGCTCTGTCATCGCCCCATCTTGTTGGGTAGCAGCGGACAGTCTTCGTATGCGGAATTGCACAAGAAAGAACATCTCGCATACTTTACTGTATGGTGCCACTCTTACGAGAAAGCATGCACGTAGGACGCCTAATTCACTGTCCTTGACAGGCGATCATTTCTCTAACGCTGTGTCTGTGTCTTCGCAACATCGTTCGGGTAGCTCTGCCTGTAAGAGAATGAGCTGGTCACCCTAGAAGTGTTGTGCAGAGTTGCTAGTCAATGGACCCAACTGCAAAATGCTCGTCTTCCAGTCCAGCTACCTAGGACCCTCAGGTCTGTTTACAAGTGGGGCGCACTCTATCCTGAATGTTGAATTGAAAAGGGGCATTGCCCAATCATAGCCCATCTATCCACGATGTGGGTGTGATGCGGGATGCCTGCGGGACGCCCCGCACGGGACCGGTAGGCCTTAGCGGAGTAGGGTCCGTCGACGTGTATACAGATGCAAGCCGCCTCCATCACGCACATGTTGCAGCGTTACCGGAGCACAACAATATTCAGATCCTTATGCACTGCATCTACAGTACCAGTGACTAAAGCCTGCAGGCGTATGTGTTCAGGATGCACGCCAGCACTTTACCACGATTTGTGCTAATCTAAATGCAGACATTGTCAGGTCAGAAGTGCAGCACGCCTACTATAGTAATGGGTAGCTGAAGCCATGCATCACACGGAATGCCGATTCGTCCTCGCGGTTTTCGAAACACCCTACCGTACCCTGACTGTATAGCTTGGTTTACCCTAGATGGGCATCGTATAGTGCAAAGATGACAGTGGTGATACCATTTCACGAAGTTTGTCGTCGATACTATTTCACGATGTATTGCATCCTCTCGTACCTAGGATTCAGACCATGAAGAGGTTTCATGCCAAATCCGGATAGCGATACAATTGCCATTCAGTCGGCTAGAAGCAACCTCAGTCTAACACAGGTCTGGCCAAAATGAGCAGCCTTTGTTACGTCTCAGTGGACACATGCTTTCACAATAATAACAAACGACAGGATATTCGCTTGATACTGCTTCTCGGTCCGATATCGTTCAACACACTGGCGTATGCCCACTGTATAGAAGTGGTTAGATCTACGCCAGTCACTAAGAGCATTGCACCTTCGACCGTCAGTATGCATACCGCGATGTAAATCTAGAGCTGGAGACTCGAATTCACGCATACGAATGGACTTCTTGGTATAACACACGCTACACCGCTCTTCCGCTATATGCGTACTTAGTGCATCTTCTGGTTACCCAGGTAATCGGTATCATGCATGTACTCAATAGGCTGGCCTTTCATACGATCACGCTGTAGAGAGCCAGGATCACACTGGACAGGTTCACGGTGTACTAAGTTCTCCCCAGAACTCGCATACGACATGACCGGTCTTGATGGGGACGTTCACGATGACCGGGAGGGTGCCGATGGAAGCTATTCGGCGGCAATGATACAGACTTGCATGCAGGACGAAACACTATCCGAAAAGGCTGTCGAACATCTTTCCAACAAAGCCTAGAGGTCGGAAACCCAGCTCTCTGGCTATCGAAGTAGGCCTGGCGATTTCTCTCATAGGCTCGACTCTTACTTGGCTTTTCAGGCATCCGATCTTAATGAGTGACTTTGAGAGGTCTAGATCAGAACGACATACTGTAGCACGAGAGATTGTCTAGCACCCTTTGGGAAGAAATGGAGTACGAGGAATTGCTTTTACCACCTTCCAACTCTACAAAAGCCCCCTCCGGTCCTCGGAATCCTTATTATCCTCACCATTATCTATTGAACACTACAATCAAACAACACCTTTGAACCAAAAACACCTTTGAACCAGAAACAAAAGGTCTGACTACACCGGCCCCGGCATGTACGAGATTCTCCCCAAACACGCTCCAGAAATGAGCTTCAATGTCTGGGGTGGTGCAACAACTGCTGGCACGCCCATTAAGATATATTACGTCTGCTTACCACGGCGGAATATCGCCGTCCTCGACTGATCGATTACTAGCCCGAGGACGAAGGACGCCATCAGTACCCACTTTGAGATTATATCGGCGGGACGCTACTACGCCCAGCCAAAGAAAGGTGATCGTGAATATCACATCATATGCGCAAACTCTGGTTTGTGCTTGTGCATGAATTGTAAGCTAGCCGCATCTTCCTACGACATATTCGTCCCCTGACACCTACATCCATTTAG
The DNA here is from genome assembly GCF_004154835.1 of Alternaria arborescens. Taxonomy (NCBI): domain Eukaryota; kingdom Fungi; phylum Ascomycota; class Dothideomycetes; order Pleosporales; family Pleosporaceae; genus Alternaria; species Alternaria arborescens. The sequence goes on from NW_021167887.1 coordinate 246,124, forward strand.
ATTCCGGTGGTGACTTCGGCACGATCACCGCCGAGGTTCGCCCTCCTCTTGACAACGACGTGCGCTGGAAGATTGCACACACTGGAAACGGTACTTGCACGTAAGTTTTCTTCTCCCGCGATTTTCCATGGGTAGGGATACGGCCTAACGTATAGCTTAGCATCAACAACGTCAATGGCAAGACAAAACAGCAGCTCAACGTTCGTGGTGAAGGCAAGGCCAGCGGAACAGAGGTGATCTCATACGCCATCAAGGAGGCTGCGAACACTCAGCTTATTCTCAAGGCTGTTGTTGCATAGGTAGTGCGGTCGAGTTTGTAGGCCGAGACAAGTGTTACGGTTGAAGGCAATATCAGACTCCTCAGTTGAGATGTAGCACGTAGAATCTGTCACTCCTTTATCAGATTGATCCGCTGTACACGTTAGACTACTTTGGAATGATTTTCAAAAGCTATGTATCCCAGCCGTGTATCGATTTTGACAAGAATGCCTTGCAACTAGACCAAATTGGTTACTTGAATTTCCGCTATGCAGGAATGTCTCACCTTTGCCTAAATTCAGTAGAATCGATTGATTAATTATGTGATCAATGTTAGCCGAGGTCTTTCGCAACCTAGCATCGTGCCTAGGTGCCATACTGATCTTTGAAGCTGAACATGTTCAGTGCGCCTGATGTAATCACCTAGATTTTCTGAACCCCCATCATGCATACGTTGTAAAAGAGTCTCATTCGATCATCAAAGAAGGTATTGCTCCTTCTAACTGCTCCATTCAAAAAGATGAGTCTACGCTGAACATCTTCTCGTAGATGCAGATTACAAAGTGTACCGGTAGAAAGGGCTCTTATCACCCATAAGCAACAACTCCTGCTCGGAATACCTCGCACGAATAGCATCTTCACCGTGCTCCGCGATCAGCTCATCCCTCAGTCTATTTTCCTTCGCATACGCCCACCTCAACACAAAAGTCATGAGAATGGCGGTACAGCACATGGCCAAACTAGCCGAAAAGCCTGTCGTGTACTTTGGTGCTTCGCGCGAAAGATAGATATTGCTTCCCATGATACCACCCATGTTTCCCACGGAAATCAAGAGAGCCATTCCAACAGCGCGCTTGGAAGATGGTGCGAGGGAGTTGCCAATCCAGGAGACAAGGCAGGTAAAGGGGCAGTATAGACCTCCAGCCACGGGGAAAAGGAAGCCATAGGTGATGCCAGGATAGGCGGGCTTAGGAATGGCTAGTTGAGCGATGAAGCCGCATACGGCAATCGAATAGCCTGCGATGATGTATGGGGAGCGCTTGCGTGTCAGATCGGAGGCCCACGCAAAGATGAGGGTAAGGATAGCGGCGAAAACGTAGATCGGGATGGTCATGAGTTGAGCATTTGCACTCGTGTAGCCGAGGCCTTGGATGACGGATGGTACGGTGGCTGTGAACCTGTATAGAAATATCAGACATGAATCCGTAGCACGAATCGTTGTCGTTGACTTACCCATAAACTCCAACCGTGTTTCCCCAGAAAATAACTGTAGCAGCCCAAATCTTCCAGTCCGAAAGCCCAGTGAGAATCTGCTCTTTGCTGATCTTATCGCTGTTGGTGGCCTGTCCCTGTCCAGACCCGGAATCATTGGACAATCGGGAGACCAGCAAGTCGCGCTCTGGTTGGGTAAGGAATTTGGCGGTTTCGGGGCTATCCGGGAGAATCTTCCAGATGATGAGCGCGAGCGCCACTGGGATCAATCCCTCGATTAGGAAGATCCACTGCCATCCTGCAAGTCCAGAGCGACCGTCGAGTTTCTCGATACCGTAGGCAAGTAAACCACTGAAAGCACCCGCGAGAGAGGCGGCTATATAGAAAACAGCCATACGACGCTGTAGTTCGAAACGGCGATACCAGAGAGTAAGCAGAAACGTTGCTGCGGGGAAGAAGCCAGACTGCGAGTGTAAGCATATGCTGTCAAGTCTGGGTTTGAATGTTTTCCACCTACCTCTGTCACACCCAAGAAGAAACGTCCTGCAAGTAGCCCACCGTAGCTGGACGTTAGACCCATGAGTGTCATCACGAGACCCCAGCAGAACATCAAGATTGCCATCCAATGGCTTGGGCGCATCATCTTGAGCACGATGTTGCTAGGTACTTCGAGAAGTGTGTATGGAACGAAGAACAAGGTGACTGCAGTGTTGTACTGGCTACCGCTCATTTTCAGGTCTTTCGTCATACCAGCAATCTTCGCGTTACCGACTACAATGTGTTAGTAATCCGACATAAGTTCATCCAAGAGCCTGAACTTACTGTTACTTCGATCGATGAACGCGACGAGGTAGAGAAGAGACAGCATTGGAACGAGTCTCATATCCACCTTCCTCAGCACACGGGCAGCCTCCTTCTCCTCAAGATCGATATTCTGCGCTTCGAGCTCGCCACTGCCCGATGAAGTCGAGATCTTCTCCGCGACATTCTCGGTCTGCTGGTGCTCAGCGGAGAGCTTGTCATGATCGAATGTTGTCGCCATGGTGTGATTGCAGGCGATATGGGAGAGAAAACTGGCAGGGCAATGCACGACTCCAACCCCGTGGGGAGCGTTTACCCTTTAATGCATCTCGGTAGAATGCAAAGCCCGAATCATAGCATCACAACGGCATACCTTCTTCGGCAACGTTACCCACCTAGCATGCATGCCTCGCCTCTCCAGGCTCCCCTCAACGCAATTGACCCTCTTGTGTGGAGGCGGATCAAACATATCTTAGCTTCTGGGGTACCAAGCGGCGTCTTTGCGGGGTAGTTTTGGCGGGATCATCATGCACGGCGTCGGCACGTGCAGCGCGATCTGCATGTCGTTGTGACGTATGGTTCGACCATCTGTCAAGCGGCACAGGATTAACTGGAGATGTGCAGGGGCGCATTTGCCGATCTCATAAGCCGCGGTGTCGGTGTGGGCATTTGTTGAAGGGCCGGTGGTGGATTTGGCGAAGAGTTGCTAGGTGGTTGGTCGGGTGAGTCCCTTCGGCGATAGCCCGATGGAAAAGGAAGTCCTGTCGGTAGCAGCGCCGCCTACGCTACCCTGGAGTATGTAGCTAATGGACATACAATGTCCGGAATCCATAACTTGACGCTGTCTAATTTTAGCCCACACGACATACAAGACATATCCAGGTCTCTACCAAATGTGTTGGTAGCCCACTACAAAGTGTTACTCATAGTTGAGGGTAGTAGAACCCATATACGGAAAAAAAGTTCTGCCTCGAGACGAGGTAGTCACGCACACAAGAACCATAACCGCGATACTTGAACCGGTGGCATTTGAGCAATCCGATGCATGCCTGGATTTGACATGTTCAATCGCGCCCACGTTCGAGCCTGCGCAACTTGCGTTTCCAGACATGCCCAATTACATGAGGTTGCACACATCAGCTTGAGTTTTAGCACCATCCTTGGTTGTTGTCTTTGCACATGTCTTTGCGACGTCCTCCAGCACTTGCCTACACAGCTCCCCTGTCAGCGCACTACATTCAGCGTAATGATCGCACAGCATTCTCTGCGCAGTCTGTAATCCCTCATGTGGCATGACACTCGCGCCCTTGCCCTTCTTGTCTGGGCCATGCTCCGCTAACGTCCATTGCCGCCTCAAATCCCTCTTAAGACCAAGGACCATTACAGGCAAGTTTTCATCGTAATTAAAGTGCTTGTTCACTACCGGCAGCCATGTCGAAGAAAGCGACTCGAGCGACGCGCGCGAGGCTATGTCGTAACAAAGGATCACGAATTGTGGGTGTAGAAGCGTATAGTTCTGGGGTGAGGCTGTGTCGTAGAATTGCAGCCTGTACGGCCGGCCATAGAGTGTGATATCGAAGGCATACGGCTGGTCGATATCGCGCAGCTTGGGAAGCTCATAAGGTGGGAGGTCGTCGTTCTGAGGTTGCACGCCGAGTGACAGGCGACTTTGAATCATCAGCAAATGAGACAAGACGTCAATTCACACGCTTTCGTCGCCGCTATCGCATGTCGCGCCGTACAGCGCGCGCCGGATGATAGTACTCACGACAAGAACGTCGACTTCCCTACTTCAGAGTCGCCCAGCAGCAGGACGGTAATCTCCGGAGGCAGTGAATTATATTCCATTGCGAGTCGTAGATGCCCCGCAGGCACAATCAGATATCAAGGTGGTTTCATCTTACCTTCTAGGAGAGTCATGAGAAGTGACGAACATCTGGGCGCGGAGATAGGCGTTAGCTGCACATGGTCTTGGCAACCGGAAAGCGTCGCTCCATCACTCGCTGCCTCTACACTCCTTCATACAAGCTCGCACATGTGTCGCCCATTCTACGAGACCGTCACCAACCTACTTCGAATTTGCTCACGCTAACGTGACAGTAGCTAACTGATCAAGAGCGTTCGCAGCTGCTGCTGCTTCGCGCCAGGTTAGCGTGCATACCTGGATTACAAGATTTGGCCACCCGTCACCGAAGCCCTGGCAACCACCCTGCTATACTAGTGTTAAACTATGGATAGGAAGCTTTTGTGCCTCTCAAGTTTGACAGCCTCGCGATAATCCTTATCTATATGACCACTCACACGACTTCGCAGCCACGATTACCTGTGCCTTGCTAACCCGCGTCCAGCAGTCTTGGCAACGCCTTCGACACCATGAACCAGGAGTCTGGATTCTTTAGAGCATTTTCGCATCCTTCTTGCCTACCACAAATATGATATCTTGCGTTAGGCACAAATCCGTGTGGCCATAGCAGAAGATAACGATTCGGACCTGCTTAGAATCGTAGAGTATGTACGCCAGCCAAGTACGCTTGCTGTCTTGGAGTCTTGGAAACGCCATCCCCGATTACCGAATCAGGAAGCTGGAAGCAATTCATCCGTCTAAGAGGCTGGCAATAGAAAGTACCAAGCAATCGACTTTGAATAAATAACAACAGGATGGCGACAGTCTGTGTCTGCACGACTTGCAACTTCTACTCGTCGCAGCATTCTTACCGCTGCCCGCCATGAAGGTCTCCACTCTCCTCGGTTTACTTCCTGGCGCTGTTCTCGCGTCAGATGTCCTGAGCGTTGCGTTCTACGCAAAGGAGAAGAACCAGCTATACGACTTCATCTCGGCCAACAGCGAGATCGATTACGGCTGCCGTCCTGTTGTCATGGCTGCAGGTGGCGAGCACAAGCTGCACGCTGTCATCTCAGAGGACCATTTGGACCACTTCAAGCGAAGTTTAGATCCAGAGCTCGTTCGCGTTGAGCTTTTGCACAACATGAACAAGCGACAGACTGCAACTGCACCTATCGGCAAGGGCGATCGTTTCAAGGGTGGAAAGGTCGCGCCTCGCGGTCTCGGTACGAGGAAACCCAGCGAGTACGCACAACTTCAGAATGCCGGTGTCTTCAACGTAGACGAGGTCTACACCGCCATGAAGGGTCTAGAGAAGGAATACGGCATGTCGCTTTTCACGACGCCGGAAAAGACCTTCGAGGGGCGATCGATCATTGGTGGTGTTGCCAACAAGGCGGAGAAGATCAAGAAGGACAAGCAGTACATTTACTTCACTTCTGGTATGTCTTCGCTCAAAATCGCATTTGAAGGATAGACTAACCTCCCGACTAGGAATTCACGCACGTGAGCGCGGTGGACCTGACAACCTGATCTACTTCATCTCTGACCTGCTCTATGCAAACGAACACCGCATCGGCCTGACCTACGGCAACAAGAAGTACACCAATAGCCAGGTCAAGAAGGCTCTTGGGGCGGGAATTGTGTTCATTCCTATGCTGAACCCTGATGGTGTGAACCACGACCAGGCAAACAGCACCCTCTGGCAAAAGAACCCCACCCCCGCCTCTTCTACGCCTGGTGTTCCTCTTAGTGTTGGTGTAGATCTCAACAGGAACTTCGACTTCCTCTGGAACTTCACTGAGAAGTTCGACCCCTCCGTTTCCCCTGCTTCAGCGAACCCCACTTCACAGGCTTTCTACGGCACCGCACCGTTCTCCGAGCCAGAATCGAGAGACATGGCTTGGGTGTACGACCAGTACCCCAACATTCACTGGTATATCGACGTTCACTCCGCTGCTGGAACCCTGCTCTACTCGTGGGGTGACGACGTCGATCAATCCCATGATCCAAAGCAGAACTTGTTCAACCCAGCTTACGATGGAAAGCGCGGTATCGTCGAAGACGAGCTGTACAAGGAGTACATTGACCAAGAAGACTGGGACAACATTCGTATGGCTGCCAACCGCACCACTGATGCCATGATCTCTGTCGGCGGCCGCGAGTATGTTCCCCAACAAGCTGTTGGTCTCTACCCTACCTCTGGTGCTACAGACGACTGGTCATTCAGCCGCTGGCACAAGAACAAGAAGCTCACCAAAGTGTACGGTTACACCATGGAATTTGGTTACCCAACCAACTTCTACCCCACAAGTGAGGAGTACATCCAAAATATCATTGATACTAATGCTGGTTTCATGGAGTTTATCCTCACTGCTGATGAGATTGGACTCAAGGCCTAGATCTGTAATGGTAGAACGTGGCTTATACGGTAGCAGGTATGTGGAAGTGACGATATTATGAGAAACGAGAGACTATATGTTGTAGCTGTAGCATTAAGAAGAGAGTATTACTCATTAGTCATTAATCTATTCGCTGCTAAAGCACGCCTTGAGAGGTATCATCGTACAGAATTATCATAGTTGAAAGAACCTAATCCGACACTTTCACAGCGAACGCATTTTGCAAAAGCTTCGTAGTGACGCAATGCCTCTCAAACGTAGCCGCCGTCTAACAATTGTCTTTCTTTTGACTTCGTTCTTTTGATGAAGGAGGTTGCGCCTGTCGCGTATTCGTACTTCGGCTGCCGAGCGCTGGGGCTTGTAGGGACGATGGTGAGCAATCTGATCTAGAAATTCTCTGCGGTGTAACGTTCTAGTTGGAAATTGGGTCGTGGTAAACAAAAGGCGAGCGCCTACTAATGGTTTTTGGCCCGCTGGAGCTGCGCTGATGGAAAATCGTGGTGTCTCGATCTTCTTCTCCACCTCCGCTGTGCCCTTCCTCAGCATCGCTATAGTCGTCTTCCATCTCCATGGCCGCAACACCTTCTGTCATTGCTCTCTTCTCCTCCAACCTAGTTTCTTCATTCCTCTTCTTCATCCCTTCAATCATCATCTCTGTCCCCCGCCTCCTCCACGTCAACCCCAACCTAAACGGCCTCCTTCCTGCCTCCTTCAGACTCTCATACCAATCTTTGTGCTCCGTATAAGCAAGCCTCCTATCCCACTTCTTCTCCGGCGTCGGCGCCCGTGGCAGACTTGCAACATGCTCAAACAACATGCGCTGTGCATGCGTATTGATGTCCAGCAATTCGAGGATACTCTCCTTGACATCTCTATCGAAGCACAGCCACTCTATTGCTGGTGGACTAGAATCAAGTCGGAAGCCGAGTGCTGAGCCGCCTAGTACGAACACAGATGGGAGGTAGGCGACTTCTAGGCAACCTGGGGGAAGCTCGTCGCCTGATGGTTCGGGGATGGAGGCTAGTGGATCAGGGCCTATGAGATGGTTTACATAGCCGTGTTGCTGGCGGGTGAGTAACGAGCGAAAGTCTGAGACGGAGATGAAGGACGTGGCGTAGTGGTATATCACGACTTCGTCTTCGAACTTGTGGTATTGGACTTGCTTTAACTTTATACCGTTAGGTCCGCGGAGGCCTCTTGGTAACTTTGGAGCTTTGGGGGATTGCGACTGGGCCTTGGGCGGGTTGACTTTGGGGGTTTTGATCTTGTGGGCTTTGACATGGTGGCGTTCATCATCTCCAGATGAACGATCTCGCTTTTTCCTATTCCTTGGTTTTGAGGTGGCTTTGGGTGGCATGACGTTGAGTAGCCGTTTCACACAAAATAGAGGTTAGTTGACGGTTGTACGATGTGAGAACTTGCTATCCGGAGAATTGGTTGGATATATGCATAGCGTGGAGAACTAGGTTAGCCTCATTGGGAAGGTTCAGGCAGTCTTCAGGGTCTTGTTCACCGTGATGATGAAATATCCTGGTAGAGAACATGGAGGAAAGCTGTATGAAGAAGCTAGTCCTTACCGAGTTGCACTCTGTGTATACCTACCAATCTTCGCGATCTGTTAAGAAAGCACCATTATAACTCTTTGAGGCGGCTTTTGGTACCTGGGGCTGCACTTAGCAAAAGAAAGCTCCATCAAAGAAGCTGGCAAGTTCTAGAAGGAGATGCGCCTTTTCGGTGCGCATACGCGTACTGCTAAATTCCATGTGATACTTTGAGGGCTGCGCATCTACACGGCCAAGAGAGTGGTGTCAATTGGGAGGGATGAGAGGTGGAATAGTGAGAGATTCGTAGCTGTCGAACCAGCTTATCACCTGCATTCGTAAAACTTGATATAGCCCATCAACAAGCCCTCTAAGGGGTGCACCACGTGCGCGTCTATTTTGCCCCCTTGCTTGGATTACGGGGATCTTGCGTGAAGACTATTGTCATAAGTGAAAGCTATAACTGAGAATCTATGCGTAATTGCATCATGATGCTGTCTAGCGACGATTAACAACTACTAAGATAGTCTTCCAACAAAGAAAGGTGGCGCTATGTTCAGTTATATCACATTATTTTAAGGAAGTACGCGGTACCTATGGGATTGACAATCTAGTTTGTCTGCCCGAAAAGATTGTAGTCGTCGATATTCAAAGTCTCGGCAGATATTCAGTTCACTTTATACCGCTTGAGAGTGAATATAGAGGTACAAGCTGCACGAGCAAGGCGCGTAGCTAGCTTAAGCAGATATTTCCATAATTATTTATTTGACCTTTCCATCTCTACTGCCACATATCGGAAACAACCCTCGAAACAATGTGGATTACAAGGCTCTTCGGGCTGGTTGCCCTCCTCGTTATTGTTACTGGCGAGATATGTCAAGAGTAGGTATTTTTTCCACAACCCCGGTACTTCTTGGGCTATATGATACGATTACTGACCCTGATCTGTAGCTGCTTGAATGATGCTCAAATCGCGAGCAACCTCACGATACTGGAGCAGTTAGATAAAGTGTTGGTCGCTGGTAAACCACAGCCGCCACCATCAGCACCACGACCTCCGCCTCCACCACCACCAACAAGAATGCTTCCAGCGGATGACCAAGTTTGGAAAAAATGCAGAGAAAAGGGATGTATGCTCTCATGGGCAATGCGCTACGAAGACAGCCAAGTAGGAACCTATTACGTTCCGCCCCGCTCTACAGCAGCGTCGCCGTACCAAAGTCTGAGTGACCTTGCGAAGTGGTTTTGGTTTCGATGGCCCCAGACCAGCATAAGGGAGGAATATTTCGATTTCAACCGGGCTTGGGGCATCGGCCATGCACTCGAAGAACTCGGAGTTAATCCGTATGCAGATGAATACGAGGGAGGCGAGAATCGGGTCTACAGTGTTGACCACAAACTACCGCCCGATAACCCTTACCACGATATTCCTGTCGCTGACCAGAAGTACAAGGTCAACGACAAGACGTATAGGGCCACAGCTGCTAGCTTTTCCTTTTCACTGAATCCGACAGACGGTGTCATCATTGGTCTGAACCGAGAGAGCCCCAAAGCAACGGGAAAACAACAGGAGCCACCAGTCCCAGATGACCAGATGCCGGAACTTACCCAGTTTTCCGATGTGGCGTGGCTGAGTTGGGATGATATGGTCAAAGAGAAGAATGGCGATCTCAGTAACATTCGATATTTCATCTCAGTTTTGGTCGTTAACAGAGAGACCGTCTCAGTCGTGCTGAGAGCATCGGAAAACAGGGGATGGGGAGTCGATGATTGGCCAGGTCATATATTCGAGGACGGGTCGCCAGAGATGCATGCAATCATGGGTAAGTCTCGATCATTCCAGGAGGGGTTGTAAGACGACTACGAACCACGTTTCTCTGAGCAAGTTTGGTTGTCATTAAACTTTGTGGAGGGTACTGGGTCGTTGGTACATGTCTACCAGCATCTGTTACTGTAGCCTGGCTGCCTTGTGGCACAATAAGGTTGCTGTCAGACTCGATGTGGTTCAGCGACACCCTTCTGGGCCATTCAAGGCTGTCTTGTTGTTGATCTTTTATCATTGCGAAAACCTCCCGGCTGACTCGTGACCAGGCACTCCAAATATGTGAGAGATACCCCTGTACGAACTGTATGCGAAACATATACTGACTTCGTACGCCCACCTTAAGGCAAGGCTTCGCGTATATGTTAATTCAGCACAAAGCGCAGCTGGGTAATCTGTACGTCAGCAAAATACAGGTCTTCAGATGTGAAACATTGCACCGCAATCCATGCATTGTTGCACACGTATCGCAACCAGGCTCTGGTTTAGGAGGCGGTCCAGAATTGATCCCAAACGAGGACGTTGCGGAGCAGGTATCAGTCAGAGGAGTAAGACGGGACGAAAAACATAATTTGGTTCGTACACACAAAATATTCGCGAAGTTACAACGGTGCGGAAAGCTATAACTTCTAGAATAACCGAGAAGATCTCATGAGAAGTCTGGCCTTTCCTTGTTGGCGGAGAAGCTTTTTTCCCTAAGCTGTTCTCCATCTATGCTACAATTCAAAGGCATACGTAGTATTCTACCTCAAAGGACCGAGAAGAGAGTGGCATGATGCATCTTTGTAACAAGTTCGAACGTTCAAGATATTACCCAGTAAAGTGAAATCTTTCGTACTTTGGAGAAGCGACATGATTGAAACCTCTTTCACGCATTGTGTTCATGGATCTTGCTTGTGGTATCATTTGTCAATACCGAGGGTGGGAGAAGGTGAGAAAGCCATCTACGATCTGGTACTTCTTACCTCACAAACATAGTCGCTCTTTCTCCAGTGAAAGTGAAAGTGGTTTCGTACAGCTCGCCTTAAGCGACACACAGCTAAGTATCTCTCACTTCTCAACTGTTGGTTCTTTTCTGGAAATACTCCCCAGCAAGTATCATTCGAGAATATGCAGATCATAGGGTTCCTTGGGCCGGCTGTCCTCGTCGTTACCGTCGCCGGCGATATTTGTCAAAAGTAAGCATTCTACGCACCTCACCGCTATCGATGTATCCCATCACCACGATGTATGCTTGATTACATGACAGGATAACTGACTGCGACTTCTAGATGCTCAAGTGAAGACGCAGCCTCCGTCAATCTTAAGATACCGGGGGCGCCAGATGCAGATCCATTCGTTGTCGCATCGAAGCCAGATGAAGTTTTTGTCGCCGCCGGAAAGTGGCCCAGACCAGCGACAGATGAAGTCTGGGATAGTTGCAAACAAAAAGGGTGTCTAATTGAATGGTCGATGCACCACAATAATGACCAAGTTGGACTCTGTTTTCTACCCCCGCAGATAAGTGCAGAATCTTCATTCCAGACCTGGGAAGATCTCACAACGTGGTATTGGCACGAATACCCAGAAGACAAGATGGGCAACGATGATGATAACCAACTACGCGATGATTGGGGCCTTGACGGTGCATTAGACGGGCTTGGACTTTCCTCGTATACGTACCTGCGCAAGGGAGGCAAAAATCGAATCCTCGGCATGGCCCACGTCGACCCTTACGGCTCGTCTATGGCCGACCACCAGACATACCAAGTTGACGGCCAAACTTATCGGGCAACCGATGCTGATTATACGATGTCGTTCAACACAGAGGAGGGTGTTATAATTGGGTTAAGTCGCGAGGGCCCTGCGACGAGCGCTCTACGTCGAAATCCGTCGATTCCAGCAGCTCAAATGCCCATACTCCATCAATTTTCTGACGTGGGCTGGCTCACATGGCAAGAGATGACAAATAGGGACGGCCATGATGCCAAAAATCTTCGATATCTGATTTCTGTCTCCATCGAAAATCAAAAAACCCTATCAGTGTGCCGCAGGGTATTCATCAACAACAGATGGAAGGGCGGACCCTGGCCAGGGCTTACACTGAAAGCCGGTATGGATGACTTTAATGCCATCTTAGGTACCCCGAACATGCAAGGGTAAGAAATACACCGGTACGAACTGCATGTGAGACATACACTGATTTTGCACGCGAACCTATAGGTACGGATACATGCTGATTCAGCACAAAGCGAAACTCGGTAACATGTACATCAGCAAAATCCAAGTCTTTGCGTGCACCGGAACCAGAAAGGTCTGTATCGTCGCACACGTATCCCAACCACGATCCGCTCCAGCGTCGGTCCCGGACCAGGGCGTTGAGAAACAACCATCAGGTAGAGCAAGACGCGACGAGAACCACAACTTGGTTCGTAGTCACAAGATCTTCGCGAAATTATGAGGTGAGGATTCGGCGTGGAAAAGAAGGACAGAAAGTACCTGGACTTGTGGCTGTCAGTTGGGTGTGACTGCCCGGGTTAGATTTGGGTGCTGGGTCGCGAATGCCTTGATGAGACACCAGGCATGCGCGCCCCTTACTGGCTGGGTTTGGGTACTTTGCTTTCCAAACTCAATGCTTTCTCGATCGTCAGTCCCATTTAATTCCGTCTCTTTTTCGCTTTTGAAAATGCTTGATCCAGTCAGATAGCTCGATGCACGCCACATGTTGTAGGCAAAAGTAAATTCATGCTACTAGCCAATGACACGACCTCTACGCGCATCACGACGAAGCGGATCCGGCAGCCGTGTGCCCGCATGTTGTTATGAGGGGATCCGAACGCAGGGCAGGATACTTACATATACTACAGCAGGCACCGCTGCGCGTCAGACCCAAACTTACATTGCTCAACCACAGAAACTCGCCGTCGATTGAGGATCAGCAGTCATGTTGTGCAGGCGTGCCTGCTTCGGTACGCCAGTACGTCAGGCTCGGCCAAACGTCATATGCCACGGTTGCCCCGCGCCGTAGGATGAGGGCGCGCGCATGACAGCCAACGGAGGAACATCTGCCGCCGTCCCAGGCAATCAATTCGCATCTACACGATGCGACCGTGGGGTATTAGCCGTTCCTCCGAGCGAGGTGCTGGTAACAGTTCCGGGCCATGTTCATCTCGCAGGCTCTGAGACAGCTTAAAGGCTTTTCCCTACCTCCTCGGCTTTCCTTACCCCGCTAGCGACTCAAACGACTAAGCCTGTCGTCCTATCAGCCGAGTATCTTCGCCGCATTGCGCAATCGGAACCGCGGCCGGTAGCGAACGAAACGACTTCTGGACGCCCTTGGATCTGCCTTTCCGAGGTTATACCACACCATCTATTAGCCATGAGGCCTGCGACTACAGCGCCCGCCGCTTTCCGCGCTGCAACATCCGTTGCACGACTCCCCCGACGACAGACTTGCAGCTTTGCGACGCGCTGCTTAGCTTCCCAGACAGCTGCGAAATCGGCCCAGTTTTCGAGCCCGCGACGAACCACCGCAAACAGCGCCCCAACAGCAGCATCCAGTCTGTATACCCAAATCGGACAGTACAGGATGGCGTCCCAGGCAGGAATCAAGAAGATCAAGGTCAAGAACCCAGTGGTGGAGCTGGACGGTGATGAGATGACCAGGATCATCTGGCAGGTCATCAAGGACAAATTCATCCACCCATACCTTGACATCGACCTCAAGTACTACGATCTTGGTCTGCCATACCGTGACGAGACCAACGACCAAGTCACGCTCGATGCTGCCGAGGCTATCAAGAAGTACTCTGTTGGTGTAAAATGCGCTACAATCACCCCAGATGAACAGCGCGTCGAGGAGTTCAAGCTCAAGAAGATGTGGCTGTCGCCAAACGGCACCATCCGAAACATCCTGTATGTCGCACATTGGGGCAACGGAAGAAGCATGGCTGACAGCATATTTTAGAGGAGGTACCGTTTTCCGCGCGCCCATTGTCATCCCCACCATCCCTCGTCTTGTCCCTGGCTGGAAGCAGCCCATCATCATCGGCCGTCACGCTTTCGGCGACCAATACCGCGCCAAAGACCGCGTTATCCCCGGCGAAGGCACACTTGAGATGGTCTTCACACCCAAGGGCGGCAAGCCTGAGGTCATCAAGGTCTACGACTTCCCTGCTGAGGGTGGTGTCGCGCAGACCCAGTACAACACTACCGCGTCCATTGCCGGTTTCGCACACGCCTCTTTCAAGATGGCCTTGGACAAGAAGCTACCTCTGTACATGAGCACCAAGAACACCATTCTCAAGGCATACGACGGAAAGTTCAAGGATGTCTTCCAAGAAATCTACGAAAGCCAGTACAAGAAGGACTTTGAGGCCGCCAACATCTGGTACGAGCACCGCTTGATTGACGACATGGTCGCCCAGATGATCAAGAGCGAGGGTGGCTACGTTATGGCCTTGAAGAGTGCGTACACGTCTCATAGCTCACGAAACTCCGCTGACATTTTTAGACTACGATGGAGACGTCCAATCCGACATCGTTGCCCAAGGTTTCGGCTCCCTCGGCCTTATGACCTCCACTCTCATCACCCCTGACGGCAAGACATTCGAAGCCGAAGCCGCGCACGGCACCGTCACCCGCCACTTCCGCGAACACCAGAAGGGCAACGAGACCTCCACCAACCCCATTGCCTCCATCTTTGCCTGGACACAAGGTCTGGCCAAGCGCGGTGAGCTAGACAACACACCTGAGCTCGTCGTTTTCGCCGAGCAGCTTGAGAAGGCTTGCGTGGACACTGTGGATGTCGATAAGATCATGACTAAGGATCTGGCCCTTGCGTGCGGCAAGAAGGACCGGGGTTCTTGGGTCACTACCAACGAATACCTTGATGCGGTCGAGAGGAGATTGAAGTCGAGCTTGAAGGAGAAGCTGTAGATGCGTAGAGGAATTGAATAGCTGCTACAAGGTTTGGATCAATATCTATTGGATAACAGCATGATACCTAGCTACCATGCAGACGAAAATCTGCTTACTCTTGGGCAGAAATCGATCATCCTCCAAGTAAATTAGGCCTGTGCATCTCTTCGTTTGCCAGTGAGGCGCGACGCATCTTTTTTTGGTATGGAGCTCGTGCCATGCAGTCTCCACCTGTTCCCGAAGCACGTTTCTTTTGATGAACTGGGTTCACGCTAATTTCCGAAGATACCTAACTCCTCAAAAAGAAACGTGCTTCTTGCATGTCTCACTGCAGTATGTATGCATATGCGGGACGATCTGATGTTTGTTTGTTACACAGCTGATTGCAGAACATTTTTCGCAATTGTTCTCTAGAGCTCTCTGTAGTTCTCTCGATTGATACATTTTCCAACAGTCCTGCGTTGAGCGCTCTTGATCTCTTCAACAGTCGCTGTTCGTCTTATCATAGACGAAATCACATGATGGAGGCGTTCACTGATATCGATAGCGGGATCATCCCGACTGCAGCAGCTATGACCTCTAGTGCGAAGCCGACCACCACGCCAGCCTCCGTACCAAACAAGAACGCCGCATATACAGCCACCAATACCACTCCGCTGTCGTCGCCTAAAAAGCACGGCAGTCCCTCGACTCCTGATCAAACTCCATTGCGTCAACGCTTTCTGCGGGCAGTCTCTATGTCGCCTGCGATACCGTCTCGCCCATCTATGGAGGGCCGTAAGACTTCTGAGAAGGCGCGCGACAGCCCAATCGTAGTCCGCCATACACCTAAGAGGACGAATCAGCCGCCAATGAAGCTCGAAGTTGGCCAGGGTGCGTTCTATTTCTCCATTGAACTACCACCCAGTAAAATCACAAGCAAGAGGAGCGGGACGACGAGTAAGAGTGGGACGCCCAAAGGAGAAGAGATGCCCACGAGGACGCGGACGCCTAGCCCGTTGAAGAATGCGAGTCCGACGAAAGAAGACGCAGCAGGTACGCCCACAAGGACGACACGCAACCCGCTGACGCGAAGGAAAACGATCCACCAGAGCCCAGCAAGACCTTTGTTTGGCACACCAACGAAGATGACGCCCAAGCAAAACCCGGATCCGCAAACTCCCACTCGGAGAACGCCCAGTCCACAAAAGACGTACAGCTCGGTGAACCAGAGCCCTGCCAGGATAGCTGTAGGGACGCCAAGGAGGAAAGTTCTGGGTGATACGCCTGGTAGCAACCGACCTGGAAGTCCAGTTAAGCGATCGATCGAGGAGGACGACTCGCCTACAAATCCGATCAAGACATCTTCTCTGTTGACGAATGAAGTTCAAACAAACCCGAAAGAAACATCCAGGAAACCGATTGGAGGCCTGACCAGTGTGGACGATGTACATGTTCCAAACGCAAACCTGATCGCAACTGCCTTCACCAGCCCACCACCCCCACATCCTGAATCCACAGAGCAGGCATCAACCCCAAAAGCTAGCCCAGAGAACATCGGACAGCTCATGGCAAGCCTAATATGCGACAATACCAGCACTCATGACTGGACGTCTTCCCACCACGATAACGAAATGGCCTCACCCATACCGACACCCTTGCGTAAGGCTGGAGAGAAGCTCAAACTAGGAGAGTCGCCCTCTTTCCTGCGCATGTCACCCAATGGAACCACGACCGTCACACGCGATGACCCTGCTGCTGATATCATCAAAAAAGGATCATTATTTCGGCACGAACCTGCGTCAACTGAACCACAAAAAGACCGAAGCAAGTCGATTGAACGCCTATCGCCTAGACTTCCGGAGGAAGCCTCGTCATCTTCAATCACAGAAAATCAGGTGGCCAGGCTTGATCATACTGGAACCACGCCACAAGAATTTCAATCTGCCTTTCTATTACGTCAAGCTGATCCGGGATCCCCGAGTGCAATAAACGCGATGCGCCCGTCACCAGCCCCACCACGTCGCTCACTTTCATGCTCAAAACAGAGGTCAGAAACGCACCAGAAAGAGTCGTCTCAACAGGAATACCAGGCCAGAGGGCATGGAATAGACAACAGCCTACCAAAGTCTTTCTTGCCCGTGCCTGCAAGCCATCAGAGACGGATAGGCACTGATCCAAGCGTGCTTCTGAAGACGCAGAAAGATACGGTAAAGCTGGGAGCGACTATGTGCCGTTCGGCAGGAGTTGTCGACCCAGACTTTTGCGGGCCTCTGCACCTGAACGAACTTCCTGATATGCCAAAAAGCCTATTCGTCAGGGATCAACAGGACATCGGAAGCCCATGCGCCGAGGGCATACCAGAGTCTCTCAGTAGAGCCGACTCTGCCACCTCCTCGCTTCAGGCAGTGCAAGCAGATGGCGAGAAGGGCATTGAAAGACCAACGGCGACACCAAGAGTATCAAGTGCGCCACGCATACCCCGGTGGAAACCTGTTGGTGCAACGCCGGCGCTGGCGAAGGATGATCGCGTTGCTGCAGCCAAGCGAAAGGACTCTCAGAGTAAAGGTGCAGACAAAACGGTGGCTGCGGGAAGAGCTCGTCCTCGTGCAGGGAGTGCAGTGTCAAGACCAACTAAGTCTGGTACAGTGGCTAGCACGGCTCGTCGTAAGACGCTAGCGACGCCTGTCAACCCGACATTACCTGTTGAAGCTACAAGCCATGGCTCACCCCACAGCCGGATACCATCTCTCACGTCTGCTAATACAAAAAGCCCCATACCACCTGTACCAAAAATCCCACGAAAGCCTCTTCCTGGAACTCCGGGTCCCGGTAAGGCCGTTGCAGCGCTGAAAGAACGTTTACCAAATGTACCATCTGCACCCATCAATCCTCGCCCTGTCCCCACCCGGAAGCCTCTTCGCCCATCCGCTATAGAACCATACAACCCATCAGCGGACCCGCGACCGTACGAACAGAAGTTCGCCAGTGCAGGAGACATCGCCGACCGCCTCGCGGGATGGCATAACGAAAATCGGAAGAAGGCTGAGGCAGATCATGCCAAAGTCCCAACTAGACCATTCAACAAGACTCCTGCGAGAACCCCACTGAGAACCCAGCCAATTGAATCGACCACACCAGACGGCTCCCCTGACAAGAACCTCATTCTCCTCATGGAGACGCCGGCATCCACTGAACCCCTCTCTCCCACCGAAGATGCAAAGTCAAGGCCGTTCTCCACTAAGCCTCCGCCGCCAACAACACCCAAAACCAAGACCCGCGCCCCAGCACTGGCACCAAAAACTCCAATACCCAAAACTCCAGCACTGGGCGCCCGCAAAGCTGCTGTCAATGACCTGAGGCAACCCATCATGGCTGGCGCTCCCAAAACCCCAGTGAATCGCCGTATGACAGTCCTCGATCGTAATGCAACGCGTACACCAAGCAAAGATATCGTGAGCAGCCTAGATGCCGCCATCGACAGGAAGATTGCGGAGGATGCAAGAAGGGGACTGGAGTTCACCCCTGGTGGAAATAGACTGAGGGATCTCTTGAACGCGAGGGACGGCTACTTGGGTGAGTGAGCTGCAGGAGTGATGGAGCTGATGGTGTATGATTATCTTTCTCAAAGGCAATTAGGGATGAACGGTTGGCACTTTATCACTCTAACCGTGGTATGCTTCTGAAGGTGTAAATAGCATGTAGGTCTTCTCCTAGGGTGCATGTCAGGATTTTCTTATACAGCAGGGTTGCAAGGAAGCAATATACACTCGCAGTTAAACATCAATAGTAAACTAGTAATACATCAGTAATACAGTACATATGCTTAGAGTGTAAGCTATCGATTTGCCGTTGCAGCGTTTCCAACGGGACGTAATACTGTACGGTTGAAGCTATCGTGAGGTACGTACGGATCGATTTCTGGTGTTGTACGTACTGTAGGTCCAAAAAAAGCTCTAAGTACGGGCCGTAACCGTAGTACGTTC
>NW_021168175.1:0-536 GCF_004154835.1 Alternaria arborescens
AACAGGTATAAAGCGTATGTATTACGCAGGTGTAGATATAACTTTAGAATATAAGTTAGAGGTAATTCTAGATTTAGAAGCTAATATTAGTTTAATTAGCTAAAAGAGTGCTATAGAAATAAGTTTTACTCTCTTTAAAGAGGCTAAACTCTTTAAGCTAAAGTAAATTAGCTTATAATAATAGAATATATATACTACTTATACGCTAAACCTGCGCTTTACTAATAATAATAGCGTAGAGCGCTAGATTAACGCTACTATATATAGAGTAGATAAAGAAAGTTACTTTTTATTATTAAGTAACTTATTCTTAAGATAAAAAGATATTATAATAGAGTATAGATACTAAACTTAGTGTTAGAGATATACTAAAGTATAAATATATTTAGTAATAACAAAAGAACTCTTTAAAGAAGCTAAGCATATTAAGTTAGATAGTTATTTACTAAGGACGCTTTTATTTAATAGCGCAGATTCAGAACTAAAAGCACGCGTGTACTATATAAATGCAGCGTAGAAAGTTTATATTTTACATA
>NW_021168176.1:0-534 GCF_004154835.1 Alternaria arborescens
CTTATTTGCGGCCTTAGCTAATATAAAGTTCTTGTAAGCTGTATTCTTACTTAGTTCTTTATATAGCTCTCGCATTAAGTAGGCTTTATTATCTACGCCTACTATAATACTCTTAATATCTTTTAGATCTCTATAAGCAGTTAGTTTATAACTATAGTTCGCGTAGTGTAGTAAGTACTTTATTATTACTAACTTAGTACTATTATAAGCTAATCATGCTATTAGCAACAGTTTAACTTAGTTATTTTATAGCTTATTAGCGTACAACCTTAGATACTATTCTAGTGTCTAGTTTATTCTTTCTATTTAGCTATCTGTTTTAAAGTAGAAGCTAGTTAATAGCTTCTTCTTTGCGCTTAGTTCTACTAAGAATATGTCTTAGTATTTAGACGTAAATAGTTTGTTATAATTAGTAATAAATTCTTTAAGTATCCTATATTCTAATATTAGTACTTTACTAACTTTATATGCGCATTCTTCTACAGTAATAGTCTCTTCTATTAGTATAAACTTTACTTCTTTTATATATCTATA
>NW_021168177.1:0-526 GCF_004154835.1 Alternaria arborescens
TTATATATATAACTATCTAGAATATATAGCTTAAGTAAGAGTACTCTAGGTAATACACTTCTATTAAGCATGTATAGACCTTAATTCTACTAGCTAATAAATTAACTAAGTTACTTACTTATTTGTACTAAATTATTAAATCTGAGTAACTAATAGATATATAATACGTAGAAAGTATTAGAAGTTGAGAATATTAAAAAAGATTAAGCTATTCTATATATATAATGTGCTCTTATAAGTTGCTTTTAGAGTAAGAATAAAAGATTAGATAAGTAATCTAACGCCTATAGACTAAATTAGTAATAGTAAGAAGAATAATAAGAAATGTTACTAGAAGAGTTATAACTATAATAGGTATACTACTTAGCACTATTATAAAAGTAATAAGAGTACAATCTTATATTTATACTAAAGCTACTTAAGTAGAAGCGCTAATTATAGCTATAATAAGTATTATAGTACTCACTATAGTGAACTACGTTAATGTAAGTATAGAGATTAGTATTTTAATTCTTCTTATTCTAGA
>NW_021168178.1:0-525 GCF_004154835.1 Alternaria arborescens
TTACTTTAAGGCTTATATCTTTTTTTACTTATTTAGAAAATGTACTAAACTAAGAAACTTATAAAATAAATAAATTTTTTTACTAAGCATATTGTAGCACGATAATATATCGAGCAGAGACAGGAGGCAGGTATTCGACCCGCAATCGGATAGAGGAGTAGGAAGAAGTGTGTCGAGAGCAATCGCTAGAGTAGAATTAAAGAAAGAAGCTACCTCTCGCTGCCGAAAGGTTATCGGACTATATACCTTGCCTCCGATCACGTGTCGTTCTACTACACCACAATATCTTTCTATCTTTAACAGTTAGCTTTAGTAAGTTAAATAACTATCTATATACTTATATCTAGTAAGTAAAGTTGCATCTAAAGTAGTTTGTACTAAAATAACTTCATTTTTACAAATTAACAGGTTTCTTTTAGTATAGTACTAGTAGTAGTTACTTTGATAATAAAGTGATTCTATCTATTACATTGTTATAACTACTTACTTCTTTGTATAAGAAGAATAGCAATACTAAGTATAAGA
>NW_021168179.1:0-518 GCF_004154835.1 Alternaria arborescens
GTATTATAGACTGCGTAGAGGATTTTAATTTTTAATTTGTTATTATTTAGAATAATAAGCTTATTTTAGTAGTATAGACAATTATCGCGATTCTTGTAGTCGCCTAAGGTAACAGTCTTTAACTATTATCTACTATTATATAGCAGCTGCAAAGTTTCTTGTATAAATAGGTCTTTAAAGTATCTATTAGGCGTAGGCTTATATTTTTCTTTAATAATCTTTTAGATAGATTTGTTAGTCTCTACTAGTCTAATTATAAAAAGGTTCTAAAATAGTTTTAGGCAAAGTAGCGTTTGCTTATAAGCTTCTTATACTTCTTCTTATATAAGCTAGTCTTAAGAATAATAAGTTAGAGCGTTAAGCTTTTTGCTATACTTGCCTAGTTAATACGTAATTGTAAATTAGAATTAAGAGAGATATTTAGACTACTAAGCTTAATAGTAGCTTAGCTATTTTGTAGTTGCAAAGTACTACAGATTCTTGTAATCGCTAAGCATAGTAATAAAGAAAGCAGCGCT
>NW_021168180.1:0-503 GCF_004154835.1 Alternaria arborescens
GCTAATACTATTACGTCCTTCTAAGTTACTAAGAATTAATAGTAATTAGTAATTAACTACTAGAGTTTAGGCCTTAGTTTTATAAAGAAGTATTAGACCTTTTATACCTTAGTATAAAAGGTTAACTAGTCTTTTAAAACTTCTAAGTACGTAGCGAAAGATCTAATACTTTAGTCCTTTTACTAAAGAGCTTAGCTATACGCTATAGCTACTTTAAAGATATAGTTTATCACATTTATAAGTAAGTTAAGTAAGTACTAATTATAGTATTCTTAAGTAGAAGTTTATTTAAATACTTTAAAGCTATATTTTAAGTACGTATACTAAAGCTCTTCTAAATTACCTTAAAGTATTTTATTACCTATATTACTCTATTTTTATCTTCTTTTAGCTTCTTAGCTAGTAAGTAAAAAGCTATTTTATAAAAGTTAATAAACTCTTAATATTCTTAAACATTCTTACTCTAGTACTATATTAGATCTCTTAGTTTTAGCGTACGCTAT